>NC_056557.1:10799156-10846288 GCF_013358625.1 Macadamia integrifolia
AAAAAAAAACACACACACACACACATTAATAATTGTTCAGGCACTTGACCATGAGAATCTATTACCCATATTTATTTATTTTTAATCAAAGGATAGGATAACAACCCTAAATTATATTATATAAATCAGCTATAGGTCAAGTGAGGTCTAGGCTTCAACTTAGGCCCGGCCAAGCCTTAATCGGGGTCAATGTTTTTCAACCCTAATCTGCCTTTAAGATTATAAATCTTAGCACCAACAACATGAGAAGAGATGACTTTTGAGAAGGGAGATGTTAGAGTGAGCGGAAGATTCAAAATAGTATTTGGTTGGGGACATTGACTCTTTCTTTATTAATGTTGATCGATTTTTTTATGGGGAAAACAATGCTACTTGGTTGTGTGACCCTTACACGACCCATGTGAAATATAAAATATTTATCCCTATTGATGTCTTTGCATGACTCTCCCCGACACCAAATCCTCTCCAGCATGAGATGGGGTGCAATGAGCATTCGACAGCCGGGAGCCCCTTGGGGTGTGTGCTCGGGTGCTCCCAGCCATGGGATGCTCATTGCACCCCATCCCTTGTTGGAGAGGCTCAGGATCACTCTTATTGCCTCGTGCTGGTGTAGGAGCCACATGATCAGATAGCGTTTTTCTTTCCAATGCCTAAATTGAGTGAGTATGAAAAGTCTATTATGACCTGCCCCATTATGCGCTAAAGTTGCTCCCATAGGCCTCTTCATTGCCCCACCAGGTTGACGGGGTTCTTCTGCCCCTTTCTTTGTGTAAATAAAAGAGAGAAGTAAAGGAAACACAACCCTTGTTTTTAAAAGCTGTGATGACACGCCTCTCCCCCACTAAAATGGGGGAGATCTGTAGGTGTAGGGAACACTAGACGGGCAGCGTTCGTCTAACTCCCAACGGCCCACGTTCGTACGCAAGTGACGGCCGTTGGTTCCTGTGCTGCACTGTTGGGTCTCTCTCTTTCTGGGTTTTCTGGGTTCGACCTACAGGCAAATGGAAGGCAAGAGATGGGGGAAAGGTGAAACTTGAGATTGAAATGACAGACTGAAATGGAGGGAGCAGAGGAAGAGCTGGAGAGAAGAAGCAGATTCTTGAGCAGTCTCATACAGAAGAAGAAAACGATCGAACAGCAAGATCAGCATGAGCAACTCAACGTTCGAGTCAGGGCCGCTGACATGCCTGTCGCCTTACAACAACGTGCCTTCCGGTGTGCCAGAGACTCCCTTGACTCCATGCCCAAAAAGCTCGACAGCAAACGCTTAGCACTTGCCCTTAAGAAGGTAATATTAAGTATTCAGACTCTACTTCTCTGTACTCTTCATCTCCCCTTTGTTGTTCGTGTCCCGTTGAATGTTGGATAGTGGGTTTTTACCTATTAGTATAACTCTCAAACACTTCAGATTTCAAATGGGTTTCTCTACTTTCTACTGCTTTTGTCATTTGGTGGGTATTATCGGCTATCAGATGGAGTGAATTAGAATCATTAGAACTTTGTATGTAAACATAATCAGGGGACTATTGTTCATGTGTAGAATTTTAAGTAAAAAATGAAACTTGGTTATGTGATCGTAGATGAATCCACAAACTAGAACAAACAAAATTTTGGAAATCTTGATTCATGGTTCCTGGTCATGCAGTATTAAAGATCTAGATTCAGTTTGGACAGCATTGAATGTTATTCTGACTAACGCTTATTGGTAGTAATGTGCTAATGCTTTACTAGGATATCCCCTGAATATACATTGCTTAGCATTTTACCTCCTTGCAGCCACTCACTGGGGTGTTTAGTGCTCTTTACTGCTTTCGATGAAAGTTGAATGGTTCTCATTTAATCCCGGTCTGGTCAGGTCCATGCAGTTGTGTGGTCAGTATGGGCCCACGGGACTAGTCAAGATGAAGGCATGGATACCCATAGTTAGCAAAAATAAATAAATAAATAAATAAAGATTGTGTTGATTATGGTTTAATTGATAATAGTCATAGCTAGAAAGATGTATTGGCAGGAGCCTTGTGCACTGGGTACATCCTTGAGTCTTTAGCTAGAAAGTTGAGATGGACCAAACTCATGAACTCCATCTAGATTTAGTATGCAATGGAATTCCCGCATGATTTTTGGGATTTGAAAATAACATGCATTGTACATAGTGGTTCTCATGGACCTGTAAAAGGGCGTTTCTGAAGTTCATGAACTATGTTTAAAGCTTGCTTTCCCTAGATGTACCCTTTTGCATAAGCACCATCATCTGGCTTTTTGGATCCTTATTTTGCCATTGTTCTGTAGGACTCATTCATTAATTGTAACTATAAATACATATATTACTGTTGCAATTGAAGCTGTTCACTTGCCTACTCACCAGTATACAGTTTTTTTGGATGGAGTGACTTCTGCAAAGTAAAATGAATCTCACACTCAAGACTATTGTCCATATATTTCCGTTAATTTTTGTTCCTTCATTAGCATTCCTTTTTCTATCTTGATCTACCTGATCCAATCATCAAAATCAGTGAAAAGGCCATCATGGACCAATATCCGAACAGATCAATCTTGTTGGGAGGTACCGTACTGCCTAAAGAAAGGAAATGGTTAGATCCGGATCACAGATAATAAATAAAATAGAAACCAGATAAAATATCAAAACGACTTCTGGCATCACTCGGAGATTAGGATGAGCTTTGATGAATAAAACAGGAATTGGTAGGAATTATCATAGGTGAAGAAAATCAAACCTGTTTTCAGACTCCATGTTTAACCCAATCATAAACAGTCCTTTTTCTTTTACTCACATCTGCATAAGAGGGAGCAGGAGATTCATGAGGAAATTCTCTGTACCTCTTTGATCAAACATCAGAGGTATGGGCTGGTACCTTACGACTAATGGTTATGTCAAAGGGGTGAATCTATTACTGTCTGATTAGCATACTGATGCTTTTGTAGCTATTTAAAGCCTCCTCCCGGTGGCCGTTCTATGGTGTCTTAATGGTGACGAAACTGTCCATCACCTTGTGTTCATGCATCACAGCCATGGGTTTCCACCATTCAATTAATGGGTTGTGTCTTGATTTATGCCAAAGGAGGTAAACTTTTGCTGGCTGTTTGTCAAACTGATGCTTTTAGAGCTATGGGTAAAATCTAGAAAGATTTTGAGTTTCAACCTGGTGACTGTTCTATGGTCTATTTGAAGGGGGGAAACCTCAGATATTTAAGTTTCTTAACAAGTCATCATACATAGCAAACTGAATTAAAAACTTTCAGTTTTTGGGCTGCTAATTTTATAGAGTTTAGAGATAAAGAAATAGCTGAGCTGATAGGGTTGGCAATATTTTTTTGTTGTGGCTTCCCTCATTGATATTTTTTGGCTTGCGGCGGCTTGTATGGTACTGTAAGCTTCTTGCTATTTTGTGCTTTTCTTAAATAAAATTTACTATGAGAAAAAAAAAAAGGACATTTTTTCTTTATTCACCAATAAAGTTAAAGATGGAAGCATTTTTTATAGCTGGCAACCGGTTCATAGTCTCATATGGGGAAGAAACAAGTATTGTCTTTGCCATGGGAGACACAAGCATGAGGGAGATGTAAAAAGAGAAAAGTGAGGACTAAAATCATTAATTTCTCTTCATAACCAAATAAAATGTTTTCAATTTTTCCATTATTTGCATGGGGAGAGATTATCCAAACTGAAGTTTCCAAAATATATCTGGAAAATTTTCCATTCAAATCTGAAAATCTGTTTCAAAAATTTCTCAAATTTGAGTTTCTTTTCAAGTACTTTAACCTAACACACAGGCAAATTCATTTATTCAAATATTATGTATTTTTTGAGTATGGGAAATTTAACATCTGATGCTCCCTGTCATATGTGTTCATGTTGACAGCCGACACTTATTATAATTAGCCATAACCCGCCAATATTTTTGCATGGATCCTTATGCTTGTCCTTGCTTGGAATCTCCATATAGCCGACCCTATTAAGTTGGGATAAGGTTTTGGATGTTGCTGTATGCTCCCTGTTTATGAAAACTCCAGAGATCTTGTCAATTCCATCACTGGAATATTCTTTCTCTTAAGTTGTTTACTGTAACACATGTGGTTCCTGATCCAATGGCTTTCTCTTACTCTCTCTGCTTTACACATTTGGTTGGCTTTTGCAATTGAGAAGATTCAAGCAGCGATGTTTCTTTGGTCGTCAATAGCACTTTTTAGTGGATTCAGAGCAGTTAAATCCTTGTGGAATTGTAACTCCTAGACTGTGAAAGTAGCATTTCATTGACACAGGATTAATTAAACTTAAATGGTTACTAAAAGTACATTTGTCCCTTGTAATATTGATGGTGCATTTGTACCATTTATATTGGAAGCTATCATAAGATAACAATAACAAGGTGTTTTTGTTTCTGAGATGGTTGAGTCACGATCTTCTTATTCATAAAATGAGGACTGCTATTACACTTGTTCTCTGAGAGTGGCTATTATGAGCACCAAATCTGGGATGATAAGAAATAGACTTTCCTAACTAAATACAAAGATCTGGCTTGTCTAAGTAACTTGTATATTACCTCTGGAACATCCTCGCATCCAGATTGCAGGTTACTTTCAAAAGGTCTCAGTGCAATGGACAATACTACTTTGACAAATTTTCTAACTATGGTTTAATGTGTGGTATGTTCACACAGGTCGTTGGCTGGCTATAGTATATGATACAGTTACATGGGATATTATACAGTTACACAAAGAGGCAAGAGTGCCTCTAATTTTGTCTTTTAGTTTGATAACACTGTTGCGAAGTTTCTCTTCCTTACCCGCCAATTGACAGATTGTTTTAAGACCATGCATCTTTAAGTAATTGTATTTTGGCAAGCAATTCACATACAAGATTTTATAAGCCTTTATTCTTCATTGCTTAATAGTCCTCGGCATATAAGTTGAGTTTGAAAAGGAGTGATAAGCTCTTAAAAGAGTTTCCTTTTCTATAGATGCAAGAATCCTTATTTTGGTCTCCTGAAGACTATGGTTGATGAATTCTTCCAGATCTCTTGCAGAGTTCAGCACACATAGATTTTCATTTAACTTTGAGATGTTCTCTTCATTAGGATTCTCTGTTGGAATTATCCTTCATACTTTGCAATTGTCCTTTTTAATCATCAAAATTTATCCTGTAATTTATTTAATATCATCAAAGAAGACGTACTTGTGAAATGAATGCATTTTCTTAGGCTGGTTGGTTGCCTCCTGAATGAAATCATTTCATTTTAAATTCCCTCAGCATTTTTGTGCATAGAAAATGTTGGTTTGAGATGGAGTCTTGTGAAGTTTTACTGGTTATGGATAAATGAAGAAATAATGACTTATTAGGTTTCCTGGAAATGAAATCGCTTCTAATTGTTTGTACATATTTGGAAGATGAATGGATATGAAACCTTATCCAGTGAACACCACATGAATTCTAAGTGAAATGATTTCATGCAAGAGGCAACCAAGCTTACCCTTATGAAGAATTTCCTCTCCCGTAATATAGAGTATATTACAAATAGCTTTAATGGATTCTTTTTTCGGTTTTCTAGGATTTTGACACATCATATGGTCCAGCCTGGCACTGCATTGTCGGAACAAGTTTTGGCTCATACGTTACCCATTCCTCAGGAGGTTTCTTATACTTCTCCATTGACAAGGTTTATGTCCTTCTATTCAAGACTGCTGTGGAGCCTCTGGGTCATTGACAGTTATTATTATTTAAGTTTTACAAGCACTTGTGTTAGTTGTATGGTATTCGGGAAATATAAATTCGCAAATTTGATTTATAATGTAATCATGTTTCATTCCCATTTTTCATATGTTTTACTCTCTGGTTATTTCTAAAATGAAGACTCTGAAACATGCAAATTCCCTTTTTTTTTTGGGTACAGCAACATGCAAATTCAAGGAACCCATTTTATGCTTTCACCTTATTGCCTTTGTCTTTTACATGATCTTCATATCTATTTTGGATCATTGGTGACTGACACCTCTATGCTTCAAAATCTAAAGTTTATATTTCATCTCTTTATAACTTTACCATATTACTGTCTGAAGACCTTGCATTTTCTGTGACACATTCATGAGTATCCCTTGCAGAGACTGGTAGACATGTTCTATGGTTTGTGCATATTTGCAATGATGGAGATTGCAATATTTTGATTCCATCATTCTGACCAAATCCAACCTGCTCTACTTATCAAATGTGAGGACACTTCATCTTTTGGTGGGCTAATTGCTGTGAGACCTTGTTTATTGGACTGGTTAACTTACTAAGATATGATCCCTGCAAATTGTTACTTGTACTTGGGCTCCATCTGGTTAACTATTAAATGGAAATGGGAGAAGTGAAGTTGATATAAAAAAGAAATAGAGACGTTTGTAATTATGATTGTGTCACTAAAAATCTTTCCAGATATAGTAATAAACTTTTCAATTAGATCCCTTAGTCCTATTGTATTTTTCTATTTCAATTCAATTAAGTTTTGAGTTAACCAATCGTTGTTTGAACTGATTTTACTTTATATGGATTTGGAAATTTGAATCACATTTTTTATGGGCAAACTTAGCACCTGAAAGCTAAGGTTTTCCCTTATCTGGGTGGTAGTCTGTGGAGGGTGGATTCTTTGCTGCAGCCAAACACAACCCTCTATATTTTTCCAATTTCAAATTTGAGGTTTTCTTCTTTTTTTCAGTTGGGTACTTTGAGGTCCTTTTTCAAATGTGGTGTTCTTGATATATGTGATTCTATCATTTGTTTTTCAACAATTTAATGAAAAAGTACAATACCAAGATTATATTACTAATTCCAAAATTTGAAAAGTAAAATAAAAATTACGTTTGAAATTCATCATTACTAATTATGTATGATAAGAAATATAAATAATTTATGCTCAGGGTAAGACTGTGTTGTTCTTGTCCCTTCCTCCTAACCCTGCACATGTAAGTCTCGTGCACCAAATATGTCTTTTTATGCAATTATGTTGAAGAATGATTATTAAAATTTCTTTTTTAGATTAAAAAAATTTCAGTACCTTTTCATTTAATTTCCCTTGTAACCACGGAGTCATAGGGTTGTTGGACTGTATGATCAATTTCGTATCCAATAAAAACTTTTTTGATACATAAATTTTGCGGGCAATGTCCCTAAAATGGTTGAAATATCAATATTGTGAAAGGATTTAATACAAGAGGTAGGCAAGGTTATAGATATTTGTATGGGTGACTATATCAATCAATCAATGCCAATACTACACTAATACGATATGGATTGAGTCAAATTGGCCCATATCGTGTATAAATTAAAATACAAAGTACTTGGTTGATATTCTTGATCTGTATCAATATCGATATTTGTACATATACAGCCATATGATACAATAACTTGATCCATGGGGGTAAGTAAATAAAGGGTATAATTATTGAGTTGGACAAGAAATTCAACAAATGGAGAATTTCTTAATCTCACCTAACTATCAAATGTAAGCACTTGAATTTCCACCCAATCAAACTAACTTGTTATAAATTGACCATGTAGACGAAGTATAAGCATGTGTGGCTCTCATTTTTTTAAAGCGTTGGTTGGAGTGATGTAAATTTTGCAATGTAAAAGTAAAACTAAAGGAAAATATAACTTTCTTTTTCTAATTATTATCAAACTTGAAGATCGAAAGTGTGTAGAAGGTATAGAAAAAGTGCGCAACAGTAGACGAATGAGGTAGGCGATTAGATTAGACTCCAAGCATAAGCATTATAGAAATAGATGGGAGTAGGAGTTAATTCAACTTTGAAAGCTAGTTTGCAATGTAAAGGTAAAACCGTAAAACAAGCAAAAAATAGAATTAAGTACCAAAATAATTGTGTAGTTCACGCAACAAATTACTATATTGGTAACGCAATCCCCCATATTCCACCAACCAACCACCTTTCCACCCAAGAATTCTTTTTACCAAATATAATAATCAAAGTTATTTTAATGTTTCGAATTATATTTTAGTAGTAAAGTATGATAAATGTAGAAATAGTCAACTATCATCTACAACATAGTTATTTTTTAGGGTGACAAGTTCTGATGGAGAACAGAGGGTGCATTGGCATCTTCCACTCTTTCTCCTCTCTGGGCAATGAGGTTTCATACCCAAAGGAGAGACGAAGAGTGGGAGATGCATCCTCTGCTCCTGGACTTAGAACATATCACTATTTTTTTTATTATGTTTTATGTTTTTTTCCAGCAATTTTTTCTATAGTCAACATTATTTTTCATCATTTCATCCAATCAAATGGAACCTAAAGGTTTTCTTTGTTTGAATTGAAGTGAGTGAAATGAAAAGTGAAGGACAATCAATAAAATTTCCATCTTACTTCTCCTAATCTCTGTGGAATATTTCAAAATTTTTTTTTTATTCATTTCACTTTGTCGTAGTTCTCCAAGGTTTTGTTTCACTGCCCTTCTATTCAAACATGTTCTAATTTGAAGATTCAAAAACATTTAAAATAGAGGGAAAGATTCTTTAGAGGACCAACAAGGCTTTCTTGTTTATTCTTTTGATTTGTGCCATGTGAAACATGATGAGCCAGTTCTAGAATAGATATGGCATGATCTAAATTGCCCACATGTCAAGATTAAGAATTAAATTCAATTTTAGCATATATGCTTAAGCATTTTTTTTTATTGCATTCTTCATTTTATTCTAATCAATTTTTTTTTTTCTCTACTTAATTTAAATTTTTTGGGAGAACATATTTAGAAAAGGTGAGGGTTCAGTATGATGCAAGGTGCAATTTCGCACCAATGAGGGAAAGGTTGATGAATTGTCCAATAAGGATGGATATTTAAATAGGGGAGATTAGAAGTTCCAAGTTCAATTCTCCATCTGTGCATTTGTGATTTAAGTGGAGACTGTATTGGTGGGTTGCTGCGCTAGTCTCCCCCAAGATTAGTCAATGTACGCATAAGCTGGCTTGGACACCTTGGTTAAAAAAAAAAAAAATGTGGGGTCCACAGGTGGGATATGAGAGGGCACGAGTAAGAATTTACAAAGTAGCTTACTGTTCCTTTTTCTCTTTAAAAATTTTTAAACTATTTTTTGTTTCATGTCCAACTACATTTCAATTAAACTTGGATATAATTGAACCGGTGACTAAGGGTGTCAATTACGAACTAAAACCATTTATCAATCCTGAATTAAACCATTTACATAGGATTCGATGAATCATAATTAATCGGTTTGTTTTTTTAATTTTGAAGTAAATTCTTATTTTAAACAATTCATTTTGGCTTTGAACCAATTAGAACTAGTATGCTAATCGATTAAAAACCCATTAGTGTTTTGCAGTGAATTTACATTAGATTAAATAATTTCATTTAAAAAAAAAAGTTGCTTGATCGCATGGCCATTGTGCCCAAATAGAGGGACACACAAAATTATCAGATCACCTCCTTTAAAAAAATAAAAAATAAAAAAAAATAAAATCATGAGCATTGATACTCTTGCGTGGATTCCCATTATAAGAACCATCTAATCAGGTAGCAATCTCTTGACCATCAACTTAATTTGTTTTTATTTCCTAAGTCATAAGCCTAGATATTGTGGTTCAATCATCAAACCCTACAAAAGAATCTTCTTTTCCTTGATATTTCTAAGGGAGTGACTTTGTATCTTGCTACTGCTTAATGCTTCTGGATTCTACTGGACCGAAACTGTTTATTTTATAAGTTTTGATTTTAGAATATTAGAACCACTTAGGTATTGAAATCTACTTTTCACTTCATGAACCTAATCAGAACCAAACCAATTAACCAGAACCCGACCAACTAACACCCAAACCGGTGACTTAAGACCTTATCTTCAGAAGGACATCCAGCATAGCAAACTGTGCGTGCTTATCCAACCGCATTATATAATAATATAGAAAGAGAAAGAAGAGAGAGAGTCCAACTTCGTAAGGACCTTATGTTCATCCGGACATCAAGCATTGCAAAACAGTGCATGAGCATCCAACCCAGTTTTCTTTATCAGACGAATTAGGATCAGACCCAATTTGTGTTTTACTCCAAAGCCCAGTTCTTGGATTCCTCTGTGTGCTTTTGTTATCTCTCACCTTCTTTCTTCTTCTCTGTGGTTCCTCTTTTAATCATCTCAATCAAATTTACTAATCTTCTCCTCAAAATATTCTTCAAATTGAAGCCTTTTGACGTCAATATCAGTTTATCTCTTTGGGAAGAAAATCAAAATCATATATTTTTTGTAAAGTATTGATTCCATAGCTCATGGGAAGCCCTCAATTTGAAGAAAAGGAAAGCCAGGAATTTGGGTCTGTCTACGATTCTCAGCCAGAAGAGGGTAGTGATTCTAAGTCTCTTGCTGTTGCTTATTCTATTCTTTGATTTATAGGGTAATTTACCCAGCTTTGTGACTGATTGAGCCTTTCTCTTTGCTTAGTTCCCACTCATATAGAAGAAGCTGCAGAACCAGGTGAACCCCACGAAGCCTTGTTCTTTGTCCTCGCTTACTTGCAGTTACGGGAACGCCTTTCAATTAGGGCGGCCTGTAGATCACTCAGAGATGCTGTTGACAACGATGTGTTGCTTTGGTTGGATATCTTCGTTGAACCCCCTTTGGGTTACCGTCTTCCCAATGATGCCCTGTTGAAGCTTACGTCTAAGGCGCATGGCAGGTTGAGAACTTTGTCTCTGAAGACGTGTATCAAGATAACAGATGATGGGCTGCAGAGGGTCATAGAGAACAACCCTCATATCAACAAGGTATGGACTACGAAATTAGGAACTCTACTTGTACTTTTTATTGTGGTTGGATTTACTGTGATATGTTGTAGTTTTTGGGGAATCAGTTACCCTGGTATTCATAATATATAATTGATCACTTCCTATGAGATTTCTGTTTATGGTCTCCTCATGTAGTTAAGACCAAGCTCGATTCTGAAAGTGTTCAGCTGGCTTGTATTTAAGGGAGGGTGTATTAAAGGCTTCCATCTCCTTGGGTAGTCCAAGGAAACACCTTCAATCATCCACAACACCTCAGTAGTTTCTTTTGCCCTTTTTTTTTTTTTCAAGTACTTTTGAGAATTTGAATCTAGTTTTTAAGCAGAGGCTTGTTGAATTTGAGTTTCTGGTTTAAGTAGATAGCATCTGAACCCTTAACCTATTTCTTACTTCAACTAGATCTGTTTTGCTCATGAGGGTAATATTTCCTTTTCAATTCCATTCAAAAGCCAAGTTTAAATATGCTAAAACTATAACTTGAATTTTCATGAAATTTCTTCCCCCAGAATTTTTTTCTATTTGCCCACTGCTTGGAAAGAAGGGAGCTTTGTTTGGTGCAATGGTAAAGCTTAGGATGTCGGTGGACGTGGGTTCAAGTACATGGCAGCCACTTTCTGCAAAAATTGCCAAAAGTTGGGATAATGAATTCAAACTAGCATCTTAGCAGGTTCAGAATCCCAACCAATAGGCAGAACCGAAGGAGCTTACCAGTAGTAGGAGATCTATCAATAACTTCCAAAATAGATCTCAGATAAGTCCCAAACTACTATTGAAACTAGGTCTCCCCTGGTACTCAAAGTCAATGGGTGGATATAAGATATGAATAGGGGAATCAAATTATAAGCTAGATTCAAGAATTAAAAACAAAGATATAACTTCACAACCACCCAACAGAACTGCATCAAACAAGGATCACATTCTCCAGTCATCATGTAGAACATGATATATAAGAACCAACTTAATCCAATGGCTGTCCACAGTTCATCAACTCAACAGAATAGACACTAAACAGAAGAATTTAGTAACCACCAGTAACTCCCTATCTACAGGGCTGATCAAGCACCAACTTGGGTCGAAGGCAGGGTGTGATTACCAGTTAGAAACCTGCAAAATATCTCTGAGTTTCAAGGCCTAGAAGTTGAGTTAACAGTGCACTAGCATTGCAGTCAAATAGCAACAGAAACAGGGAACCACAGGTATGGTTTGGAGGCAGTGAACCAGCAATAACTTAGATCAGTCAACAACAACGACAAGAACAATTAAGCCTTTTCCCAACTGAATGCGGCGGCTACATGGATCAGTCAAAGAAAAAGATAAAATAAAGAAGAGGGAAAAGAGGAAATGATGGAGTAGCTTTAGGGAGAAGAGGGAAAATCGCACAAGAGGGGGAAGGGATCACACACCATGCACAAATTCACTAATTCTAAAATTTAAATTCACTCTAAAAATCAAACATTGAGTTTATACAAGTATTTAAAGGGAAATAATAAGACTACTCCTACTTAGACTCTAATACTGAAATAAACTCCTACTTATCCTACCCAAAGACTAACATGAGAAATGAAAGACATTATATAGGACTAACTACTACCAGCCCTTGTTGGACAAAAAACTTGGGCTGGACCGGTTCTTCTTGGCCCATGGCTTCCATAGCCGGTCCTACTGGTCCAACCAGGTAAGTGCAATTGTATCTACATCAGGAAAAGATAAATAAAGTAAATGAAACAAAGGCAGTGCAACACCTCTGGGCCATCCCACCTAAACGTAATCAGTAACATGGATCCTTGCCCTCCAAACAGTTCTCTTTGATGTCATACTGGGGTTAAGGCCTAGCTTCTGCATGTTTTTCCTTACAAACTCATCAATTGTCATTTTAGGTATGTCCCTAGCTCTTCTAATTCCTTCCCATTGGATCTGATCACTCCTTTGTTCTGGAGCATCCTAAAGCCTCCTTTGAACATGGTCATACCGCCTTAGGCGGCATTCTCAAAGCTTGTCTTGAATCAGGGCCACTCCCAATTCAGCTCTTACCCGATCATTCCTCACTCTATTTCTCTTATATTTTTCGCCCATCCATCTCAACATTTGTATCTCTACAACGCTCAACTTATCTGTGTTACGCTTCTTGGCTGCCCAACATTCTGCCCCATATAAAATAGTCGGTCTTATGACAGTCCTATAGAACTTTCCTTTAAGCCTGAGAGGAATACTGATGCAGAATTGATGTTGTTGAACCGGATTGACCCTTCGAGTAACCTCAACCGAGATGAATCGGGTCCGATTGGATTTTTGGATTCATTAGGAGCTTTAGGATTTCATTTTGATCGGGATTATTTGCAATCTTTTAATTTTGGGTAGTTAAGAGTCAATTAAGGAGTTACCAATTTAAGTTTTATTTTGTTTCTAATTTCATTAGTTAAAATTTAGGAAGCAAATTAGGAGTTGTTAATTTTATTTTAGATTTTATTAAGCAAGTTTTAATTTCAGTTTATTATATAAAGGCATGTAACCCAAGTAATTAGACAGATTTTGAATGATGAATTAATTAATTGGTTGAAACCTTGTGGTTTGCTTAGTCATGAGACCTTATTCCCCCTCCCCTTTTGTGTGATTCTTCTCTACTCCCTGCAACTCTGAGTTCACTCAAGGATTTCTTCCCTTTCTTTCTTAAAGCCCTACATCAAATACGTCGATCACAAATACTCCAGATGCACCTCTTCACTTCATCCATCTTGCTTTAATTTTGTGAGAGATATCATCTATCTTTCCGTCTTTATTAAAAGTTGACCCCAAATATTTAAAATAGTTACTATGCGGAATCTCTATCTCCTCAAGTTTCACCACATCAGTATCAGTCCTTAAGCTATTAAAGTTGCACACCATATACTGTCTTTGGTCAACTTATCTTAAGACCTCTTTATTCCAAGGTAGATCTCAATAGCTCCAACTTATCATTAATCTCTGCCAACGTTTCATCCAATAAAACGATATCATCAGCAAAAAGCATACGCCACGGAATCTCTCCTTGAATGTTTTTGGTTAATTCATCCATGATAAGCATAAACAGATAGGGACTTAAAGTGGATCCTTGATGTAACCCAATGGTAATTGGGGGAAACTCACTATTATGACCTCCCACAGATCTCACACTAGTTAACACGCCCTTATGCATGTCCTTAATTATGTCCACATATATACTAGCCACCTCTTTCTTCTCCAATGTATGCCAGACTAGTTCTTTGGGGACTCTGCCATAGGCCTTCTCTAGGTCAATGAAGACCATATGAAGATCCTTCTTGTAGGTTCTTGATTTTTCCATGAGCTTCCGTAGAAGGCAAATTGCTTATGTCATGTATCTCCCAGGTATAAAACCAAATTGGTTCCTCGATAGATTCTCTTCTTATGCGGACTTCGATGACCTTCTCCATAATTTCATAATGACTCATGGTTTGTCTCTATAGATATTACAGCTATGTATATTGCCCTTATTTTTTGTAGATTGGAACTACAATACTTCTCCTCCATCAGACATCTTTCTCATATTCATAATCTTGTTAAACAACCTGGTTAGCCTAGCAACCCCACACACTCCCAAACCCTTCCACACTTCGATTGGTAATTCATTTGCGCATGATGTCTTACCTACTTTCATCTTACTCAGGACGTCCTTAACCTCAGTTGCTCCTATCTTACGAACATATCTATGATGCATGTTGTTATGATGTATACTCTTATTATTCCTCCAGGTGATGTCTCCATTTAGTAAGGCGCAAAAATACTCAACCCGTCTCTTGTTAATGTTTCATCATTTACAAGTACTCTACCATCATCACTCTTAATATATCGAACATTATCAAAGTCTCTACCCTTCCTGCCTCGAATTTAGCTATCTTGTAAATATTTTTTCCCCCTTCCTTAGAGTTTAGATTGTTGTAAAAGTCCACATATTTCTTCATTTGTGCTTTCCCCACAATCTTTCTTGCCGCATTCCTGCCAGCCTTAAATTTCTCTTGATCTTCGGCCTCCTTAGTCCTTGCCAAATCATAAAACTGTCTTTCTTGAGCTTAATGGCTGCTTGCACTTCCTCATCCCACCACCAAGTCTCTCTAGAGGCTAGCCGAGTACCCTTAGACACCCCTAACTTCAGATCAATCAAGCCTCATTTAATGAGTTAATGGCTGAAGTACCCTTAATAACCACATAACAACAACCAAAATAACTGAAACAGATCGATACTCACTTCCATTGTAGGATAAAGTGAAGGAAGAAGATAGAAGAGAAAGGATATGACTTAGAACTTCTTAGTCAATCATGGATAAGCATCTTACAGACCTTGCAAAGCATCTCACCTTTCAGGACTGCATCTCACAGCTATGGGAATCTGCATCTCACAGATGTAGTAGCCAAACCCAAGGTTATTAATGTAATCAAATCATGGGGTAGTTCTCCCGCTTCCTTCTTATTTATGGGTTTAGGAAAATGTCAAAACAAACGTCAACAAACACGAAAAAAAAGAACAGATTCAATCAACGTGACACAGTGATTTAATGAGGTTCACACACCAATGTGATGTGCTACGTCCTCGGGCAAAGAAGAAGATTTTCTATATGATGGAAGAAAGTTTACAGTGGAGATCTCTTAAGAACACCCAAACTCACAGTAAGAACTCTTGCTCAGAAATCCTAATTTGAAAATCCCCAAATCCCCCTTGCTTACACAACAAGACAATAGTACTAACAAGGATTAAAGTATTGGTATCGATCGCCGTATTGGTTGACTGAAATTAAGATACGTATTGGAGGTGATGGTATTGTATTGGAGATACGCTATGATACATTAAAGATACACATAAATAGATAGAAAACACTTTTTTATACATTTTTGCAGAAAAAATAATTAAAAAAAACTATATATAACATGTATTATGCATAAACACTAAATTGAAAGTATCGCACTAAGAATCCAAGATTTGTAGTTGTCCCATAAATGTAAAATCCTTGTTCCCAACCTTGATTTCCATGTTAGTAAGAAAAAAATGGCTAGCAGTAACTTTGGAACAAAAACCCCTAAAAACAAATCCTATTTTCTTGAAAAATGATCCATCTTTGCCATTATATGACCGTAGTGCACCGTATCGGTATGTATCGATCGATACATATTGGTACGCACCGATACATACCCAAACGTATATTTCACCTCGATTTATTATTTTCCATAGAGTATCAATATGTATTGGATTGTATCAGTGGTGCATCAGTGTGTATGTATCATAGGATACATATCAATACAAAAGGATTTTAAAATTTCCATGATCGTATCGCTAAGGGCCGATACTGAAACGCATTGGCCAATACGGTACGATACGTACCGATACTTTAAACCATGAGTACAAATATATATACTCATTCAACTCGGGTCGATCCATCGGGCTGCATCTGGTCTGGTCGTACCTACCATTACATACCTTAGGAAAAACCCCATTCAAATCGCCACCAAAAAAAATGTCGGAGTGGGTCAATCTTCAAAAAACGGGTCAAGAATGTGACACACACATAACAGAAAATAACAAATGTAGAAGCCTTATTTTCATGGGTTAGAAGATTCTTTTCAACCTTGGTCATTTTGGAAAAAGAAACTCTTCCAAAATAGAAACTAATAAGGCTTACTACAGTCCAGACTTTAAAAGGAAACAATACCAAAATAAAAACCAACTTAACAACTTGGAGCAAGTAGTAAATAACGAAAATAGAAACTAACTCCTACTAATAACCCCCTCCCCACACACACACACGAAAAAGTCCAATGGGCCAATACTTGGACCACAATGCCCAATTTGGCTTCCATCGTGGGCTAAACTTGATGGGCTTGTTGCTGAAGTCCTCTTCCTTTGTGATGAGATTTGCATCATGGCACCAATTCCAGCCCAACCTGTCCAGGAGCGAAAGTGGCACTTCCACCACCCTAAGGCCTTTTTTTTTTTTTTTTTTTTTTTTTTTTTTTTTTTTTTTTTTGTGGAGGGGTTGGGGGGGGAGAGGATGTAGAAGTTGTAATTGATCTGATTTCTGTGTTTTGGTTCAGCTCTATGTGCCGGCATGCACTAGCTTAACAGCTAATGGCATTGTGACAATAGTGAAGATGCTGACTGAGCATAATCAAGATTTGAAGCACCTAAGGTTGCATGGTATGTACGGCATAACAAAACAACACTTTGAAACTATCCTCAGTTGTCTCAAGGTGCAAAAAGAGGACCAGAAGCAGAACATTTCGTTTCTTTATCACAAACGATCTTTTCCACTTGTTCATTCGGACACAGCTCCTTCCATAGATGTCAGTATCTGTCCAAAGTGCAGTGACGTGAAGCAGGTGTTCGACTGCCCAAGGGACAGTTGCAAGTGGAAAAAGGTGCACCCATTGCTTGAATGTAGAGGATGTTATCCTTGCGTCCCAAGGTGTGCGGATTGTGGTGGATGTGTGGATTTGGATGAACTGGATGAGCCTGCTTGCATGGATATTTTGTGTTCAGAATGCTGGCTACGGCTCCCAAAATGCAATTTGTGTAACAGGCCTTATTGTAAGCTACACGCTGATCTTGGGATATTCCTGTCAGGCGGTACTGGATTTATATGTGATGCTTGTAACAAATCATCTACAAGAAATTCAGATTGGTGGTCATCGGGCCTTGAAGAATTTATGACCGTGGATCAATATCCTCCTATATTCTCGGATATGGATGGATACATATCATATCTTTAAGGTACTGTTATGATACTTTTTTATTTTAAAAAATGTATCACATTGTATTGGTTGATACGACCTGATACGATGCATCTCGCTGGTTCAAGACTAATCGATACAATTCGTTACTCGCTTTATGGATACATTGCTTTATTTATTAAATTTTTTTTTTGTGTATGCTCGTATGTTCAATATGTATATAGCAGCATCTAATTTACACATTTTCCTGAGACCACTTCCAACTCTGAGTGTGAACAGTCCACAACTCTCTATGTTATTAGACCATTAGTACATTTAAGAAACCTCTTCATTTGTACATAATCAATTAAGTAATTTGTTCTCTTTTTTATACAGAAATATTTTACATACTGTTTATTTATAGTGTTTATGCTCTAAAACTGTATTTTGTATATATCATTTGCTTCTCTCTGTGTTTCTTGATTTTTTCTGTGTGTATCTTTAACGTATCTTGTATTCCTCCAATATGATACAATGTCTCTCTGAGAATCACCTTTTTGATACGATACTTGATATCGATACTAAAATTCTTGTTGGAGACTACTAAACATTAATGAAACAGTAGTTATGGTTTGATGAATACGAAATCAGTGATTCAGGTCATAAATGGGGCTGGCTACCCATACTGATATGGAATTTTCAAAAGACAAGGCCGACCAGGAAAGCCTGGCACAGCTACCATTGGTGGTGTATGCTTGGAATGAGGCTGGAAAATGGCTATTCAGATGCTCAGAATTTTTGGCATGGACTACCACTTGCAAGCTTAGAGTTATCTGAGATGGATTTCCTCTCTTGTGGTCATCATGTCTTAGATCTGCTTGGTGGAACTCAACTCACCTGCAGTGTTGGATCAACCAAGAGCCTAATCTCTCAATGAGGAGTTCTTATCGCTAGTGTGTTCTGTTCCTTACCATCAGCTAGTGGTTCAGAGAGAGAGAGAGAGAGAGAGACATATAATCTGTTTTTGGCACTCTTCAAGTTGTTCTATTTGGGTGTAATAAGCTGTGTTCATCCCAGAATTTGCTCATAACGATATAATAAAGTCTCTTTTAATTTTTCTTTTCCTTTTTTCCCCCAGACGTTACTGTGTAAATTTTGGGTATCAAATAATGGTATCTTTATGTTTTTATGGTCCCACGAGCATGCTTTTATTTTGTTTGATAGAGTTACCTGGGGTTCAACAATCAAACCTTGCTTGGCATCATAGCCATTGAATCTATGGTGCTTCCACCATTTTTTGGAGCTTTTTTTTTCCCCTGCCTGCAGGACTACAGTAAAAGATGTTCATATATAATCTGTAGGAAAGTGTTCCTGAGATTAATTCTTTGGTGGCAAACTCAAACTGAAATGATCTAAAAAAACAGGTTTCAGCCTATCCCAGACCAAACTTTGAAATTTCAGAAATTATGGTTCTGTTCCCTTGGCTGAAATTCTAAAATTCTATCCTTGTTACAATTTTTTTTAATCTGTAGAATCAAATTTATTAGAAAGAAAGGTATATATACAAACCCACTAGGAGAGCTCTAAATGCACCTATGGACATTCCCAAGAGAGCAAAGGCTCCACCCAACACCAAGATAAAAGCAAATAGACAAAATCATAACAAAGAAACAATAACAGAGCACTTTCCTTTTGAATCTGGCACCGATGGGGGATCTCTGACTGCTGGCCCCTCCAACAAAGCAACCACCAGAATGACAAGGGAGTGGAGAAGGAAAGCACAACACTCTCCCATCATTAAGTCTTCCTGGTCCAAAAGGTGTGCACTCTCCAAGCGCTTGGTAGGAAAATGTTCCTGGGGATTTAGGACCTTTTTGGAGTAGATGCTCGGAAAAACTCTTCCACATCCAAACGAATACCCTAATAATAAAAGGTTTAACTTGAGTTCTATTCCAGAATAAGCGAAAGTTTCTTGCCATTCACAGATGGGAAATGGTGTAGCAGAAAGCAAGTTTGGCAATGCCATCAATGGAATCCCCATGAAACTGAAAGGTAAATGGGCAATCAAAGAATAAATGATCTCTACTTTCAACCCCAGCCCAACAAGCAGTAGAAGGGCGAAACCTGGATAGATCTCTTTAAGTAGCTGATCTTTCTGCACCTGCTGTATCTATGCCTAGATACACACTAGCGGGTAGTGTTCTTTCTTCCATAAATATATAAATATATATATATATATATATATATGTATGAATATGAAAAATCAAAACCAAACTGCTAACTACCAGATAACCGCCCGATTAGAGTCCGTTCAGCCAATCTGATAAAAGATTGAATATAATCAGATCAAAATCAAACTTTGGCTTGAAGGGCTAGTTTTGGTTTAGACCAATACCAATCTGAAACCAGTTCAAACTGACCGAAGCTGAACCAACCCGATTGATTGACAACCCCTACCTCAAACCTTGTTACAAAGAAACTCTTCATGTTACTGTAAACATTGCAGTACACAAAATATCTGATCCCATTTCATCAGATAGTCATTTCTCATTTGGTCATGCATATCATTTTTATTTATTTATTTATTTTTTTTTTTTTATGAAAGGATTTACATATTATTATTAGATCATATTTTCATTTGCATATATGGCCACATTTTGCTGAATTTGACACAAGTGGACATGTCTACAGAGTTTGAATTGGGATTGACTGTTCGTTCGGCTGCAGATCAGCTGATCTACAACCACCCTTTTCATGGTGAAATGGTGGAAGCGAGGCTGGTCTACGACTAGATAGGAGGTGCAGCAGGGGATTGGTCGAGATAAAGATCATATCGTGGTTTTGTCCTGGCCCATTTCTCCTATTGCTGGGATTGCTGCCTCTGCATTGGATCACTCGGCTACCAAAAACCTATTTTGGGCCCTCAGTTTTCTGGCATCGAATCTATCCTCAATTATGTATAAGGAAAATATAAGAGAGAGAGAGAGAGAGAGAGAGAGAGAGAGAGAGAGAGAGAGAGAGAGAGAGGTTTGTTGGTCTGAATGTTTCCCTTGGTTGATGAATCTTGCTAAGATGTGACCTCCATTAACAGAGTTGAAATCAAAGGCAGAATTTAAATGTAGTATAGCCAACAAACGTGGGAAAGAAGTAAATTTTTAATTTCTTCAAACTTAGGATGCCCAGCACCAACAGATCAGAGACCAAAGAAGTTGGCCAACGACCAACTGATTCAAAGACCATCAACCATCAAAATTTCCTAGATTGCATTAAAACCAATTGAACAAGATGTAACAAGCTCTTCACGAAAATCAAAGTAAATATACCTAATTTGAAAACTTGTAGAAATGGGCAAGACTTGATTGTACCATGTTTGCTATATAAATCCTTGTAACTACTACAAACCTAGCCAAGAAGTGAGCAATGGCAAAGCATGGAACATTAGTTTTTGTGACCCTGACTGCCATTGTTTCCATGACTTCTGCAACTACACCGGTCACATTCGTCTTCGGCGATTCACTTACAGATGTTGGGAACAACAACTATCTACAATATTCTCTTGCAAAATCGAATTACCCGTGGTATGGGGTTGATTATGAAGGAGGGAAAGCTACAGGAAGATTCACAAATGGAAAAACTGTTGGCGACATCTTATGTATTATAGACTAAACTTTCAAGTTTCAGAATTGTTTTCAATTTGTATTGTTTTCAGTTCTGCTCACTATTATATTATTTGAATAACACAGTCCACATTTGCAGCTTCAAGACTTGGGATTCCATCACCACCACCGTATCTTTCCTTGTCTCAGAACGATGATGCACTACTTAATGGAGTTAACTATGCATCTGGTGGAGCTGGCATTCTCAATGACACAGGGCTTTATTTTGTAATTACCAAGTTCTTATTATCATTCTTTGAATCTTGGCTTGAACAAACCAGCAATGCCCCATTAATCTAGTTTTCATCTTCTCACATTTACCCTTTTGTGTACACAGATTCAAAGACTGTCTTTTGATGATCAAATAACTTGTTTTGCGAAGACCAGAGACAGAATCAAGAACAAAATTGGAGAGAACGCAACAGAGCAACTATTGAACAATGCCATATACTTAATTGGATTAGGTACTCAAGTCTTCCCAGATGCATCAAGTGTTTCACTTGCTATTCTTTGAAGCTCTTCACCACTTGAGACTAAATGAGATTACCTGTGTTTCAGGTAGCAATGACTATGTCAACAATTTCTTACAGCCCTTCTTGGCAGATGGCCAACAGTATACCCCAGATGAATTCTTAGACCTTTTAATCTCCACCTTGGACCAACAATTCAGGGTAATGGTCTGCAACATCATCTCAGTCACTCTTTCCCTTTATGAGAACACCAACAAACTCCCAACCACAAAGTCTCACCATGGGTAGTTTGAGATTCTTTTCTTAGTAATTTTGATCTGTTTTTCAAATCATTGATGGGTTCGTTTGCTTATGAAGAAACTGCATCAACTGGGAGCTCGTAAGATTGTCTTCAATGGTGTTGGTCCTCTAGGTTGCATCCCTTCCCAGAGGGTGAAATCAAAGAAAGGAGTATGCTTAAAGCGAGTCAATGAATGGGTCCAACAATTCAACTCAAGGGTGCAAAAACATCTTCTCTTCCTCAATCATCGGCTCCCTTCTGCACAACTAAGCTTTGCTGATTCTTACCCAGCAGTATTAGATTTAATCGTGAACCCTACTGTCTATGGTAAAAATGTTCCCCTGAAAGTTTCAAGACTGCAACTTTGCTATTTCATATTAGATTTAATCATGAACCCTACTGGTTCTTGCAGGTTTCAAGATCTCCAACACCTCATGTTGTAATGTCGACACAAGCGTCGGAGGACTCTGTTTACCCAACTCAAAAATGTGCAGCAATCGCAAAGATTATGTTTTCTGGGATGCTTTCCACCCCACAGAAGCAGCAAACACCATTCTTGCAGAACGCCTCTTCTCAATGATCTTTGCCAATTCTCATTCCCCTGCAACAGCACCGGCTCCAGCACCTTCTCGGCACTGATTAATTTCAGCTACTAGAGTACTAATCCATATAAACAAGAGCTTAGAAACAGATGTTCATCATCATAAATATCATAGGATTTCAATTTCAGTTGCAGAAGTAACTAGGCCATGTAAAGAAGAGCTTAGAACCCATATGTTCATCATCACAAATATCATAGTTTTTCACTATCTAATCCATTTATAAATCAAAATCCCCCATTGCAAAAAATTCCAAATCTTCATCCCTTCACCATTAATAGAAAAATGACAACTGGTTTTTCTAATAATCTAACAGGAGTTTCAGTAGACTCCGAATCTACATGAGGCTCAGCAGATATTACAAAAAGAAAAGTATTGAGTGATTTCTCAACTTCGCAAAGGGAAGGAATGACTGGGTTGAGATTTCCCCCATATCCCTGATTCCCCCATCCCCAATGGTTGGCAAAGGAAGGGTGTTCTTCGTTTTGTATTTTCTATCATGCCTCATAAATTTTCACTAACCAATCCATCTAAAAATCAAAATACTCGATTCGAAATCCTCAAAGCAATCATCCATTCACCATTACCAGGAAAATGACAACTGGGTTTTATTTCCTTTAAATCTAACAGGAGTTGAGAAAAATCCAAACCTACCAAAGATTAGACAGACTAAAAGAAATGGAAAATTAAAAGTGAATGCTCTCAGTCGAAGGCCAGAAGTTTTCCACATAAAAAGCTTTACGAGGGAACCCTCTTGGAAGTGGATCAGGAAGCCTCCCAAATGCTAGGAAGAGCTTTCTTCTTCTCTTTAAAAGTGGGAACATTAGGTTGTTAAACAAAAACAATCCCACCATTAAAGCAAAGAGTCATAAAGCTAAACCAAGCACAAGAGAGAGTATCCGATCCACATAACAAGAGAGCCAAACCCCTCTGCTTCTCTTCAGTGTGGTTAAAGCAAACAATCATCATCGAGCATCATATCAGAATCAATTAAAAATGGAGAAAAAAGAAAGAACACAGGAGAAAAAAAGATCTGGAATTGGAAGAAAATGGTGACAAATATTGAAAAATAAAAAATGTAGAACCTACGAGAAAGAAGTGAAATCCATGGAGGTGGGGCCTAAGGACTTCACTGGTCCTAAAAGTACCTCTTTTCCTTTAGCATCTTTTCGTATTCCCTCTGGTTTAAATCGACAGAGGAAATCATACTTAAGATGCTACTTTTCCATGGTGAAAGGATAAGATCTTATCACAAAAACATCAGTTCGGATCTGCTAGCTATACTGAAAAACAGTTCCAGAAAACTCCGTTTTAGATTTACCAAGAAGAAGAGAGGAAGAGATTAGGGTTGATAAGTCTGAGGGAAGAATACTTTCCGAGGGATTATTTATAAGTCTGCAAGAGAAATGAAGAAATTAGGGTTTCCATGGTGATGTTCTAGCGTAATTGGCCTCCATTTAAAGCAATATTACTTTCCACGTCCCTTGCCCTACTGGCCGCTGATTTGGAATCATATAGGGATTGTAGCATCAAAATCGTCTACTGTGAAATAGTGAAGTGTAGTGAGTATCCAACGGTTAGAATGTATGATTGGACCTTCCCAATCATTGAGATCATATAGGGGTTGTATTATAAAAATCAGCCACGAGAGGAGGATTGGGATACTCTCCAACAACTCCTCCTCCAACCTTCCTTTAACAAGACATAGTTACGTTCTATCAGAGAAAAAAACCAGACATAAACACGTTTGTGTGCCAATCAATCAGATTCAACTCCTCCCTAACAACTTGAGTCTCCAAAAACCATCTAGGGTTAGAAAGGTTTGGACACACATCCAAACCCCTATCAACACCAAATGATGTGTGGCCAAACCCTCCCAACCCTTTGATGAGTCGTACAAGGTTGTTAGTGTTGGAAAGGATATTTTTCCCAACCTACATCCTCAAGTGTTAGATTGCATACCTGTTTCTAGTTGAAAGGAGATTGAAAAGTCGTTGGAGAGGATCCGGATTCATGGAAATACAAGAATTTTGCAAACTGAAATTGAAGCCAACCATTTAAGTTGAACCAAAAATCATTGATTTTGAATTGACTTGAACTTGTAAAGTAATGAACCAATTATACAAACTAAATCAACTAAAAATGTAAAAAAGCCTATTAGTCTTGCCATTCTATATATGTTATTATGCTATATCATGTTTTATGGTAGATCTACATCAAATAAATAAATTAATTTTCTTTCTTTTAATATCTTAAGCAGCAATTTGAGCTTAGATGACGTTGTCGAAGCCGATCAGCATCAAATTTCTCGTTGACCAATCAGCATCAAATTTCTCCCTCTGCTTTGATACCATATTCGTTACCATTGTACCTAAAAGCTCAAACTAGTAGGGAAAAGCAGTATCAATGTATACACCAACATACTAAACCATATAATTTGAACCTCATATGATCTGTCTATGATAGATATGTGAACAAGTTAATAAGCTCATCAAGAGAAGCTATCATGAAAGTTAACTCACTATTGTTTGATTCAAATTTCTCATTTTGCTTTCCACATTCATCCAGCAAGCCAAAGGGGAGCCAAATAAGTTATCCATCAGAGATGAACATTGATTGGATCATTCATAAATCTAATCAAAGAATGCCACACAAGAGGAAGACCAGTACAATGCAGATCAGATACACCAATAATCCCAAATAACTTCCCCTTGGTTTTTTGTACAAAATCAAATTAACCACCGCCTGCTATAGAATTTAAACAACCTCGCCGCTCCCTTCTCCTTTATCGGAGGCGCAAAATCGGGTATGCTGCAGGGTTCACCGACTGACGGGATAAAATTCATCTCCCAGTATCTGTCCCAGAAATTCTGAAGGAATTTGATTTCAGGTATCAGTTACCAGAGAGACACATAGCCATCCACAATCTCACTAGAAAAATGCACTCCACACTACAAAAGCAATAAACAGAGGACTTCTAACACCACCATGGAAACTTTGTCCAACAGCACTTGAAGCTGTGGAATTCGAAGAAGGTGCAAGCGTTGTACCGTTTATGAACGTGCCATTCTTGCCACTACTGTACATAGAAGAAATGAAAGGTTAGAAGCTCACTCATGCAACAAGTATTTGTAGATCACTTCAAACATTGGAATAGGAAAAATCTCAAGCTTTCCATCGAATAAGGATTGTTTCGCAAAGGTAAAGGCAAAATGGGGTATGCTGCAGGGTTATCATACCTCCCTGGAAATATGCAGGAACCGTGACCTGCAAAAGAGGAACCATGATATCAGTCAGTAATTGATTAAAATGGTCCATCGAGGACAAGCCAACAAAAACAGGTAGAGAACATGCATATACTGTAGTGTTAGCCTGGTATGATTTCTTACTTGGGTCTGTAGTCGTAACCGAAGCCACACCATTGAAGTAACATGTCCCAGAAGCCATTCCCATCTGACGATAATATGTGTCAAAAGCATAGCTTGCATGAGCAGCCACATTGTCTGGTTCATAACATGGTTTTCCTTGCAACAAAGGAGAGCAATCCACCTTCCCAGGTCCACATGCCCAATCCAGTGCAGCCTGAAGCATCTTTGGATCAGCCCCACTACTAGCAGTGCAAAAAGTCTGGTTTGTAGTATCATTTGCCAACACCATTCCAGAACCTGTCAGGTGCAGAATATAAACAGGGGCACCATTGGCTTCAAAAAGACCCCAATTCTGCTCTGAAAGTGCCCCAGGTTTCAAATCCTCATTGTAAAGCTCATAGATGTAGGTGCTAACTGAGACTCCAGGGTGCTTGGGTGTCCCAGTGTTGTTGAGCACATGCCGGATTAGGTTGCTATTATATGTATCAGCATTGTTAACAGTAGCGTCTGGCTCACTCTTATCACCCTCGGAAGGCCAGCCTGACTCGGTAACAACAATTGGGATGTTAGTAAAGTTAAGGTATGCCATGGCAAAGTAAGCTGCATCAACCACAGCATCAAAGACATTGGTGTAGTGAAGGAGTGTGTTTGCATCCACAGCTTCTTTGTTAGGAGGAAGAGGGCGAAAGAGTGCATAATCCAATGGTATAACTCCATTTGATCCCATGTAATCATAATAGGGATAGACATTGAGCATGAGGTATGATCCAGTGGATTGTAAAAACTTAAGCAAAGGGACCATGACCGGGTCCCAGGAGCGGTTGAAGAAGGCCTGTGATGGTGGGAAGGAATCAAGGATGATTGAGGATGAGTGTGGTGTTGACACTTTGATTTGATTATCAAGGTTGGCTGCAACAAGAGCAGTGTTAATAAACTTGAGGGCATTTACTAGGACAGGAGCAGCATTTGGAAGAGATGTAAGGACCTCAGACCCAACTGCAATGGCCGTGATGTTGGTGGCAGGTACATGTGCCACAACATTCCGGGCCACCCAATTGGCAGCAGTAGCATTGGACTGACCAACCCCAAGGAGCTCGTCATTTGGGACAGAGACTGTGACACGAATGCCAGTGTTAGCGAGTGCAATGAGCATTGCACGGTCAGCATCATAGAGCCGGACATGTCTAATTTGCTGGGCCTTCAAGAGAGCAGCCACCTGAGTCGGGCTTGGCATATTGGAGAGGTCTGTGCCAAGGTTTACACCAATAAACGCATCTGTAGTTCAGAGAGGAAGCATGAGGTACCCGTTCAAATGCCCATTATAACAGGAAATTAATGATAATAATATATGAACAACACCAAGCTATGCACCGTATCAGTAGAGAAGCTCATAGAAGCAGAAACCACCAGAACTTAACCATGTTATATCACCATGCTCTTGCAATATTAGGTCCATCCATTGTCTGCTTTATTCATAAGACAAATGAATTATGATACTTAGGTTATGATGAATAATTTTTTTACTGAAATGTTCTTTATTTGGTATAGATATAAGGTCAGTGACATAGACAAAAAAAATAAAATCTAGGGGTATCATGAAAGGTTAGTGTATATAGAAATATCTCCCCCAATACTTTGCTGCTTATGACAATAATCAGGAGAATCGCCTTCATGTAAAGGCAATCATTTTCCTTTTTTGAATTTTCTAAAAGCAAATACAGAAAAATGGAAAATGTTTACAAAGTTGTTTCCAAACATAACGCCCTTGACGAATTGGGTAAAGAATTCCCCTTTGGCTATTTCAAATCACCTTTGGCTGCACTTCACAAAGCTTTTTCATAAGTCCTGGTTTCACATAAGAAAGTTCAAAACATGCATGAGGGGCAAGCATATAAAAGACACTATGTTTACCTCACAATAGGATGATAGCATAGGTACTGAGAGAACAATCTACTGCAATCATACAGGATAGGCATTTTTGTTTCTTAAGGACTATGCAAAGGCTCAGGAGATTCAAAACAGAAGACCCTAAGCACAGCATTGACAAAAGAAGTGTGTACCTATGATTAATGTAATCTAAACACGAAACCATCCATGCTCTAGATCTTCATGGTTCTCATCAAATACTTCCCACCGTCATCGGATGAATTATTTTCCATGACTATGGTTCTAAGTATTGGTAAGGTATCGGAATTGAGGACCGAATCAGCTAATACCGTATCTCAGTCTTGGCCGATACCAATACAGAGGGGGTTAATCGAGCCAATTCGGCTGGACCAATCTATTTTTTGGGATCGGCCAGTGTATCAGCCAGAAAAATAATAAAAATAAAAATAAATCAAAATATATGTACCATTATGGAAACACCTTAAATATATATATACATTTTTTGGTCGAATATTGCAAAAAATGCAACCTAACCTACAACAAGTGTGCAAAAATTTCCATTTATTTTTCAAAATTAACGTAAAATATTAACCGAATGATTTTTTTGCCAGAAAATCCATTAAAACCCAATTCTCCATGAATCAAACATGAAGATCTCGGTATGATGTACAACATACTGAAAGATAAACAAAGTCACATTTATTTTATATTCCTCAAATTTTAGAAATTATCATAAACCCATTATTGTGTGATGTCTTTAAAAACACAAATCTAAGTTAGTATTTGCAACATTTAGCCATGGACTGCAAGGGGGGGAAATCAAACTTAATAACCTCCAAAACATTGAAGAAGGTATTGGCCTACTCAGATCCAGATCTTCTACCATTGAAATTCCAATCAAAGACGTTGGTTGTGTAGATTGTCCAAAACAAGGTCCAAAATCAACTCAATTGGAGGTGAAATAAGGAAGATCCAAATGTTTGAAGTTTGGACGAGATAAAATGTAAGCCAAATTGCAGGTTTTAAATGTAATTGGGCCAGACAGTCAGCCAATTTAGGTATTGATCTGATTCCCACCAGATCTGTGTTCCACCGCTATTGAATCAATGGTACTAAGTATCAGTATCGGATTGGGTATATCAGCCAATACATAACGGAATTGGATGACCCTGATATTGATACTTGACCAATACAATAGTGGTGAGCCAGACCCAAGACCCAGATTCCTATTCAAAACCTGTAATTTGAGCTAATTCTTCCATCCAAACTTCAACAATTTAAATCTCACAGATATGACCTCTGATCGAGCTGATATTTTAGCTGTAACGCCCCGACCCCATTAAGTTGGGATAATGTTTTGGATGTTGTTGTTGTTGCCCCGACCCCATACCAAGCACCGATATTGTTCACTTTGGCCCATGGGCCTCACGACTTTAAAACACATCGTGACTATGGTAGGGGTGCTAGAGATTATCAGCTAGCACAACCTCTTTCCCATATCCTATGTGGGACTAAAGAGATGCTCCCTCAATGCCTCTCTTGTTTCTTGCTCAACCTTTGGGGTTCAGCAGATTTGGGCTTATTGGGCATGGCAATCTCCCCTTTGTGGCACAACGTCCCCACTGCGGCCCAGACAATCTAAAGGTCCGCTCTAATATCATTTGTAATGCCCCGACCCCATACCAAATCACAATATTGTCCGCTTTGGTCCGTGAGCCAAAAAGGACAATATTGTGACTTGGTGTGGGGGATCAGGGCATTACATTAGTTCATCTACCATTTTTGGCCAATCTACACATAGGCCAAAGGGAACAATATTGTGGCTTGGTGTAGGGTCGGGGCATTACAATAGCCCATCTACCGTTTTTGGCCAATCTACACATATAATGGAGCTAACCGGAAATGGCCAGAAATTCGGATTTGAGCAAACAGACAATGTCCTCCTTGCTCAACGTTTTGCAGTATTTTATTATTTAAGGTCAGTGTTTTATTTTTACCTATTTATTTTGCTGTTTTTTGTTGCAACTGTGGCACTATGTTGCAAATACTAACTTAGATTTGACACTATTGGATTAATGTATTTTAAAAATAAAACATGAATATATCATGTGATATTAAGTTTATGTTAATTTTTTATTTTCTACAAATAAAAAAAAATGCAATTTGATGTTTGATCTTTTAGTATGTTATTGTAGATCATACTGAGATCTACATGTTCGTGTAATGTTTCCCAAAAAATTAAAAACCTGTAATTTTGAGGTAATTCTTCCATCCAATCTTCAACAATTTAGATCTCACTCGTCAGACCTTTGATCAATTTGATATTTTAGTTGCAATGCCCCGACCTCATACCAAGCCACAATATTGTCCGCTTTGGTCCATGGGCCTCACGACTTTAAAACACGTCATGACTACAGTATGGGTGCTAGAGATTATCAGCTAGCACAACCTCTTTCCCATATCCGATGTGGAACTAAAGAGATGTCCCCTCAATGCCTCTCTTGTTTCTTGCCCAACCTTTGGGGCTCATCAGATCTGAGCTGCTTATTGGGCATGGCAATCTCCCCCCCGTGTGGCACAACGTCTCCACTGTGGCCCACACGGCCTAAGGGTCCGCTTTGATACCATTTGTAATACCCACAAGCCATACCAAGTCACAATATTGTCAGCTTTGGTCCGTGAGCCAAAGATGACAATATTGTGACTTGGTGTGGGAGATCGGGGCATTACATTAGCTCATCTACCTTTTTTTTCCATATATAGAGGCCAAAGGAAAAATATTGTGGCTTGGTGTAAGGACGGGGGCATTATCATAGCTCATCTCCCGTTTTTGGCCAATCTACACATCTAATGGAGCTGGTCGGAAATGGCCAGAAATTCAGATTTGAGCAGACAGACAATATCCTCTTTGCTCAACATTTTGCATTATTTTATTATTTAAGGTAAGTTTTTTTTTTTTTTTTTTTTTTTTTTTTTTTTTTTTTTGCTGTTTTTGTTGCAATTGTGGAACTATGTTGCAAATACTAACTTAGATTTGACACTATTGGATTAATGTATTTTAAAAATAAAACATGAATATATCACGTGATATTAAGTCTATGTTAATTTTTTATTTTCTACAGATAAAAAAAAAAAAGGAATTTGATGTTAGATCTTTTAGTATGTTATTGTAGATCATACTGAGATCTACATGTTTGTGTATTGTTTCCCAAAAAATCCACAAAATCATTCAGTTTTTTTTTTTTTTTTTTTTTTCGAATTTTTTACCTACTTATTGTAATTTAGGTTGCATTTTGTGTAATATTCCACCCCAAAAACAATTTAATTTTTTGGAGACCCTTTTTTCTATCATAATGATGATATATTTCTTTGGATTTTTTTTTTTTTTTTTTTATTATTTTTCTTGCTGGGTGGCCAATCCCAAAGAGTGGATCGGTCCACCCATACTGGCCCAATTCAGCCAGATTCATCAAATCAACATTGAAACCGATATTGGTTAGGACCGATACAGTCCCCGATTTCGTGGGCTTTAACTACGATCATTACCATGGAATCACATTTTGAGTTTTTTCTGATCTTGAATGTGGAACCCACTAAAGAGTAAATGCCACTACATTTAGACTACTAATAAGAAAATTGGGAAGGAAGCTTAACTCACAACCATTCAATTATAAGGCTCCTGAAAATGCAGTTTCCTGAGCTAACATTGAAACAATTGGATCATCCTTACCAACCAACCCATTATGTTATTTTGGCAACAAACACAACAATCATGAAAAAACAGCTGCAGATAATATTTTCCAAAAAATCAAAACAGTATGTGGACTGTGGAGCAAGTTTTCTTTATAATGGCCCTCTTTTCAGGAAATAACCCATATTTCTTACAACAGGGATGGGCTTCAACCTTTTTCCTCTATTCAGAAAGACACATAAATGATACAATATACAATTAGTCTATGCCAGCTGTGAGTACCACTTGGCGAATAAAAGGGTTCACAATCAGACAAATTGAAGGATTTTCGGAATCTGGACCATAAAATAATTGTCTACTGTAACCCATATTTTTAATCAGTTTACAACACTGCTTAACACAATACTTAGTCCAAAACCTTGAGAAAGTCGCGTCATAAGAATTAAGAAATTAGTCTTACAAGGTATAATGACAGCTTTATCCTGCCCCATTTGGAATATTATCTTAAACAATTTATGGGCATTAAAATTGATTTCTTAAAAAAATAAGTTTTTGAATCATATGGGTAGTTTATATATAAATTCATCAGTTAAGAAGGCAGTCTTATCAGTTTAATATGGTAGGTAAGCAAAGAAGCACCATACAATATACATAGCATTAGCTACCCAACAAGATCTACCATAGCCTTTCAGAGCATCAAAGGAGGACAGTAATGAAAGGGACAGCCTGAAGTGCTCTTTAAGAAATGGAGATTTTCATAAATCCTATTACCCCCTATAGAAGGTTTGGTGGGAAATACAAGTCCTTTATGTTCTGATTTTTTGATGTTATCAAGAAGGAATAGTCTATTTGGGCCCAGTAGGAGAACATTTATTCATGGAGTGTGGGTCATTCAATAATCAATACTCAATGGCAAGATTTAGTAAGAAGTCTAAGAACACTGATTTGGACAGAGGAGATTTTGGAGATTTCAACGAAACTTTGGTGCAGAGTTTTCAACAATCGGTGAGGAGAAAAAGTCAAGAACAGAGAGAAAACTGGAACAGTGAAACCTTATCTCACAAGTCTCTATCTCTCTGTCTCTCAATCAAATCTACAGATGGAAGGCCATAACTCTCTTCACTTGCATTTATTACCAAAACCAGATTATTTCTACCCAGAAGCCTCTTTTGCCTTCCTCTGCTCCACTGTTCCCACTTCCCATAGAAACTCAATCCCACAAATCATGAACTCAAAACAGAGGGGAAAGGTAGCATCTTTTCACTTGATTCACTTGAAAGGAATTTAAAATATTATAAATAGGAAGAACACCATTGAGCTTTTGTAGCAGAGACTGAACAAAAGGGAAAAAGAGAAAACAGAGAGGTCCAAGAGAACAACCAAGGAGATTTAAACCCATTTTAACCAACCCAGCTCAAAATCTAGGAAACCCAAAAAGAATACAGATTTAAAGAGCACGTACTCTTACAAAGCAACTCAATCTTGACAGAGACATCAAAAGTCCACTCAGAACAGCAAACCCAGGAAAATGAGAGACGAAGACACCCACCCTGAACTATTGCAAAGAATATAAAAATAGGAGCAGGTAGAGTAGAAACGACGCACCTTGGGCAGCTTTGACAACAGAGACTACCAAGAACAAAAGAAGAAGCAGAGCCATAGATTCTTCAATGCAAAACCCAAATCCTCCAAAACCAACAATACACTGAGAACCTGAGCATAAGAAGAGAAAAACCCCAGAAAATAAGAGCAGAGAGAGAGAGAGAGAGAGAGAGAGAGAGAGCTGAGAGAAAAAGTGGGTTCCTTTCCGAAAGAGAATTAAACAAAGTTACAAAGTTACAAAAGAAGTGAGAGTGGAAATTTATAAGCAGTTTGAAGAATTTTGCTCCTCTGGGGATGTTCTTCCAATCACGTGGGGTTTGACAGAGATCTAACGGCTACCATTTCTTTTCGTCCTTTTAAACCAGTAATGTCATCGTAGCAGAGGCTCTAAACCAATTATCACCGTTGGATAAGAATCCAGCCACTTAGTCTCTTTTTTTTTGTCAAACTGAAGCTTACAATTCCAGAACTCTAGGTATCAAGATCTGTGACTTCTGACATTGTTGACTTGGAAGATATTCCAATCGAACTGTAAGGAAGATAGCGTATACAGAATGATTGATCTAAGTGTTATATATATAAATAAAGCTCCCTTGACCATTAATAGTATCTAAACATCTAATGCGGTCTACGTGAAGACTGACGATGATGACGTGGCGAAACAGCTGGATTCAACGGTCATATTTCTGGTCCTTTTTTTTTTTTTTTTTTTTTTTTTTTTTTTTTTTGGGGGAATCTCAGAAAGAAAGGCTCTGACATGGGCAGGGGCCACTGAGTGGTGCTGTGCACCTGGAGTGTGTTGCCAGAATGGCAGAATCCAGATTCGTCTTCGAGGAAGCTCTTTTCACACGAGTTATGAGGGCTCACCATTACCCACTCACACGTGTGATTGCTATTTAAAGTAATTCTTACGGATTACGTAATTTGCACACTTGCTGCCTTCTTCGAATAGGGTAGTCGTTTCTTAGGTTTTCTCTCTATAATCAAATCGTAATTCTCTGTCATCCTTCATCACTATCCTACGTGTCTACATCTTCTATTGTGAACGGTAGGTGCAAAGAGTATCGGATAGTTGAGAGCATTTAGACACGCGTCCCAAGAAGTTCCTAATTATCCAATGCTCATTACACCAGTATAGCAGTTGTAGACGATTTTCACACCTATCCTACCATTGAAAATAAAGTAGGTCAAAATTTTGAATGATGTGTCATTGACACAAAGGTCATGCAATTCTTCAAATTATCATAAATCATCAGAGCAACGGGCGGGCCTACGTCAACCTTTTTATCTAATAAATGCATTCCTAAGGAATGAAATGTTAGGAATTCTAAAATTTTCCAAGAGTCAAAACACTTGATATTTATGTTTCGATACATGTTTGTTACTGTTACATCTAAAAAATTAAACTATTAGATAAGACAACATCAATATATACTTGAATGAGATAGTTTTCTAATTACAATTTACCACATGGTCTATTTAAGTGTATAGAAGTTCAGCCCAAACCGATCAGATCAATCCAAACTATATTGTTAATATCTTGTGTGAATTGATTGTGCAGACGTCGTTTTTTTTTTTCATCAAAAAATGATTAGTTTGTGTCAAATAGAGATTTTCTACCCCACAGCCAATGGAAATGGTTCAAAAACATAAGGCGGCATCAAGAATATTTTTGAGAGATTTAAAATTTCATGAGAGTGGGTTTGTGTATCCTAGGATAGACTGACGGACCTCACTGTGATAGAAAACTTTACCCTTTTGATTCTAACACTAAAAATCTCTCTTTTTTCCCACAACAATAAGAAGTTCTTTTATAATTGTATGTAAATATGCCCTACTAATTTACATACTTTATTCCAGGGATAGGCTCTACATTAGATGAAGGGTGATGTTTAAAGGAAAAAAAAGCGGGAGATTGGAGGCGCCATTTTAACTCAAAATGGAGGCAAGAGCCAAGAGGGTCAATCTCTTTTCTTCACAGGACCCCACAACACTTATAAGGGACCTTAACATCAATAAACTTGGGATATATTTATTATTATTCTTATTTTTTTTTTTTTCCAAACTTAGAGAGTGAGCAAATAAACTCAGCTATGTAGGACATCACTTTTGATTTTGTAGACTGATTCTTTTGGAGAGACTCTTGGATTGGGTATGAGATAGATACATGCACTTTCATAGCATAGCTGGCATTGCTGTTGTGTTGCAAGTATGCACTTTTTATTTTATAGAATGATTCTTTTGGAGAGTTAAGACTGTCTATGTTATCACTTTTAATTTTATAGAATGATTCTTTTAGAGAGTTCTTTGTTTCTATTTTAAACAATTACATGGTATTAGCTAGCGGTGTCAATCAGTCGGGCTGGGTCGGTATCGATCAAGCCTAGATCCTTGGACCATGATCTACCTATTTAAGAAATGAGTCAATCTCAGTTAGATTCGTGTTAGGCTCATTCGGGTTCCAAGCTTTAACTGGTCTTCTTCTAATCGGGCTAATCGGACTATAATTGGACTTTAAACGAGGTTATGTACCAATAAAATGTTAAACGGACCTTAAAGAATCTTTAATTGTCTTAGATTTTAGATACTTTAAAATATTTTATTAAATCATCAACAATTTAGAAAAGATATTACACTTAATTACATTCAATAATTAATAAAAATATCAATATATATACATATAAACGGTCAAACTAAATGTGTCGTGCTGAATTGGGCTTATAAATGGGTTGGGCCTGTCAGGTCGTGCTTACCCCTTACACCATGTACTTGTTTATAAATGGGCTACGCTTGAGCCTGACATATTTAAATAATCGGTGCAAGCCAAGCCAGTCTTTAAACTGTTAGGCACCATTGATCTAATCTGTGCGAGCTTAAGATTGACACCCCTAGTAGTAACCACGGATGACAGCTAAGGGTGCAGCCGTGCAGATTTGCAGCACGAGCTGGGTTAGCCCGAGTTGACACCCCTATATATATTTTTATTTATTTATTTATTTATTTCGAAAAAGGCTCTCAGAGTCTAAGGTGTACCCTTTTGCCTCACACATGTAATTTTCTATCAATTTTTTAAGAAAGAGAAACAATGATTTAAAAAAATAATGAGGAGGTATAATGAACCCATTTGCTCGGAGACCCCCTCTCTTGTTTCCTAAAGAGTGCTCCGTCGGGTTGCCCGTCGGGTTGCAAGTAAAGGGTAAGAAAAGAAAATGAAATCAGTTTTAAAAAATATATATATATTTTATAATTATGATTGTTTAATCTACAAAGAACTATTATCATGCTTGGTAATTATATTTTGGGAAGTAGATTGCCATAACGTCAGGTGCGATTTCATTTTCATATGATTTTTTTTTTCATTATTTTCTCACCTGCTCTAAAAACCTTGGCCCCTATAGATAATGATACATTTTTTTTCAAGACATCTAGTTGTGTGGTGTGTACATTCTTCCCTACACAACCATGTGGAGAACCCTCTCCCTTATATTTTAGGGTAGAGAAAATGTTTTGTATGAGAGAGTGTGCCCACTATGCCCAGAAACATGGGAGGGCAAAATGACTGGCCCGCCCAACATAGCAGGTCCGATGGGGGCTGAATTGTTGTAGCAATAGACTCAAAGACCCCCAGCTTACACGTCAAGTTTTAATTCACCTCGAATTCACCAAATGGCAAGATAGAAATTTCAAAACTCCAAATCTACCAAGAACACGCATGACAATGCTTAAACTACCATGAAGGTGTGTGTCAATAAATGGAAGCGTATGTGATTGAATTAACAATTAAGTGTGGAATTTGGCAAGTGATCAATCCAAACCATTCTCTATATATTTCAACAACAATAATGAAGTCTTATCACAATGGAATTGGCTACATGGATCCAAACAAGGACAAGAAAAGGAGATTGAAAAATAAAGTGAAATGAAACAGAGAACACAGCTAGATGGGATCGCCACCTAGATCCTAGCCCTCCAAAACCATTTTCCAGATATTTAATTGGAACTAGGATGGTATATCATAGAGACTTTAACCTCCACCCACAACCCCCCCCCAAAAAAAAAAAAAAAGACTATAGATGAAATCATCCATAAAACCTTTTGCCTTACTAAAAAACATAGACATGTGCCATTAATTGCATTGCTTGAATTGGTATCACAAGGTCTCTTATAAAGCTAGCACCATTCCCACAATTAGATAATTTTATTCACTAGAATGACAAGGCAAAAATCCCCCTTCTAGCAGGCATAGGGACCATTTATGGACTTGCACACTTACTTGTGCCACACGAAAAGACAATCGATGTGATAAATTTGACCAATTGATATTTAAGAGATGGTCTGAATTGACCATGTATCAAATTTTACATTAAAATTTAATCAGATACCCTCATATAATGCTAGACTCTCCTATGTATGCCAGGCACTTCCTTGGTGGTCTACAATCTTTTGGAAGCCAGACTTTTCAATGCTTTGTTTTACCACTTTCTAAACTCTGTTTGTTCTACATTTGATGTGTGAATAGGCAACTATGAGTCTTTCCACAAAATTTGAGCCACATCCAACCTAAAACATGAAAATAAAGGCGCACAAACTAGGAATTATTTTCGAATCACCAGTCCAAGAACCTCAAGTCTACAACTGAATTTTTTTTTTCAAACTCTAGATTTCTTTATTTTGTGATCTCCACACCTATTTATTCAAATTATTACGAAAAAATCTAAAGCTTATTGAGTCCAAGAAGTTTGAAAGGTATACCTAATTTGGAGGTATCTAGCACGTGATGAATCAAATAGGGTAGGGATTTTGTGGATAGATTGACACTAAGGTTCCCTACTCACACATCAAGTTTCAACTTAACCAAAGTTTGTGTAGGGTAAAATAAAGCATCAAAATATTTAGGAATACCAAGAGTGTAGATTGACCACTAAGAGGATGAATGAGAGGCTATATCATTAAATATGTGTTTGAAACTTGACACATGACCAATCCAAACCATTCCTTAGACACCCATACGGTCATAATCACCATGTGGCAAAACTTTAGTGCCAATCTCTAGAATCTGGATACCCTCTAAACCTGCTAGTCTAGGAAACCTTGAAACTCAATGGAAAATTATTCCACCAATTCCCATACAGATTTTGTCAAGCTTATTGCCAAACTGAACATCCAGACAACAACATTTTTCATAAAAAATAAAGGAGAAGGTCTTATATGAACCATTGATAATAAGGTATCATAGAAGGCTCTGATTATTTCAACCACCAGATAGCTAAGGTATCATTTAGAGATAGATCATCACATTTTCAAATTTCAAAACCAAATGCAACCATAGACTTCCTGTGCAGTGCCATTTTTCAAGCTGTTTTAACATATTTTGCTCATTTTCCAACATTTTTAAAGCTTTGTAAAATTATATGGCATTGCAAGACATAATCGATCGAAAATTACCACATGATTAGACAGTAAAATAAACATGTCCAGAAGATTTCACAGCTGACCAGACTGCCATGTATAGATGTTAATCCATTTGACAAAATGAGAAAAAAAATGTTATAACCATAAAAACACTTAAAAGAATGATGAAATTTAAATAACAAATGGCAAATTATCTAATGAACTCTTCTATGGCTACATTAATTTTGAACAAATACTAGTTGAAAGAAACTGTTTGGTGCAGAAATCCTTTTGCATGAGTTGCACAAAATGCCACCCTTTAATTCTTGTTTCGACCAACACTTCCATCAAGATAATCAAATGTCAAATACAAGTTATTAGAGACGGTAACTAATTCCTGTGCACTTGGCAGGAGTCTTTCAAAGATTGAATCAATTAACTGCCTCTACCTCAACCCCCTCTTTCTGTACAAGAATTTCAATGGGCATTTCACATGGCCATTGAAATTCTCAACTCAACGGAGCCTTATCCCAACTAAACGGGGTTGCCTACATGAATCACTTCTCACCATTCAACTAAATGGGTTGGCTACAGTTTCCTACATGGTGATTAAAAAAGGAAATAATAAAAAAATTTATTATAAAAAACACTCAATCAAGGACCTGTAAGCAGAATGCAAAGCACCAAAAGTACATTAGATCTTTAAATTTGATAAATAATAATGAGCTGTCACTTGTTTTTTAGATTTAGCAATGGCATGCTTCCAGACAAATATGGCAAACCAACAGTGACAAGCTCATGACTTGAAGGAATGTTAACTCAAATAAAACAACCAAAGAATCCATAATTGATCAACTCATAGAAGCTAATGGTTTAATCTTACAGAAGCATCACAGATCTGAAATAAAACTCCCAAAAGACAAGAATATCAGAAAGTAGAAACCACATAAATGCAAGAAAACACAATTCATCATCAAACCTTAAGCAACAAATAAATAACAAGATAAAACTAAAAAAAAAAAATGTATAAAACAAAAGGAAGGAGCAGCAACTAGAATATAGGATCATAGATCATAATGACTGAACTAGATTTTATGGGATGATCAAGAGAGATCCAGATTCCGTTTTATTCCTGGCTTATTTGTTTTTCTTTGTTGACTAGAGTTTTCTGCTGATGGCCATGCCCGAGGTGGATTCTCTAGCAATTAGTGGTTTCTTGAGCTCTGCTAATGGCTATGCTGAAGGCAAGAGCATCAAGACCCTTTGTTTCATTGCCGTCCGGATATGCCTGGACGCTAATCCTATATCATCCATTTTTATCATTATTTTTATACTTCTGCTGATCTATAGCAAAAAAAAAAGTATAGCAACACATCAGAAACAACCCAGCAAACAAACCCTAGAAACTCCAGCAATCAGTGTGGGTACCATCAACATGACAAGATTCAAGAATAAAATAAAAAAAACGGTGTAGATCCAAATGTTCATCTTCAGTAATTTGAACAACGGAAGCAACCAGCAGGAGAGAGAGAGAGCAATGTTGCCATGACTATTCCTTCAAAAGAGAAATCAATAAGGGAAAGGTGGAAACAAACACAAGAATGACGAAAACTTCATATACGAATTTAAAGAAGGTGAATTGAAAAAGAAGAATGCCGAAGCTCTATTTCTAAAATTCCCTTCTTCTCCAATATATCTCTTCCATTTCCTCTACTCGTTGTGATGCTGCAGGACCATCAGGAAAAGGGAAGAAGAGGACCTGAAATTATGGCTAATCCCAACTAACCCTGAGGTGGATGAGTAGGCCAATTCGTGGGCCAGAATAAGGATCAGGGTCAGTCCCAGCTTTGAGTTCCTTAAGGAGATCTCCATGGTCTGTTCTACTACTTATATTAGTTGTCAGATTATGAGTTGGGTTTTCTTTTTCCCTAGTGACATTATGAGCTAGTCCAAGAAGGTGCAAGTATGGCCGCCGAGCCCGGGTAATCTAAAGCCTGCTTGAAACTTTCAGGACATGGGCTGGGCTTTTCAGCCCACTGGGATAGGGTTATGATTTCCAGACCCAATGTTGGGCTGGGTTCATTCTCACTTAGGCTGAGTCCTTGGGTTGAACCCAGCCCAGCTCTGCCCTATATATGCACATTCATAGGAACTAGCAAAATTTGCAAGTGTGGACGTTTGTTTGGCAGTGGAGTGGTGGAGGCAATAGCAAGGGAATTTATGATATCTTAGTCTCATAAACTTTTTAGTTTTGAGAAGCAAAAATTAAACTTGCTTGATCAAATGACTTTACACAACTCTATTAATTGCTATCCATGCGGCTCATGATCAAGCCCAACAAATGAAAAGTCCTATCTAGAAGGTTACAGTCACCCTTCTTCACTCAACAACCTCAGGGTCCAGTTACCAGTAAAGGAATTGCTGAAATTGCTACAAGGTGTGATTTCGGAAGGACCACGATTTCCTAAATAAATAAAGCAAAATTGTATGGTTTGTTCGGATTGGCTTTTCAAGTTAATTCTTGTGATTGTTGATAATCTCATAAGAAGGGCTCATTAACAGTAGGTCCCAATACACTTTAATAACACACATGTCAAGTTACAACATCCATCGACATGCGGAATCATAAACATAAGAAAAATACATATATCATCACTATCAGGTCCTATGCACAAACGTAAATAAGGATAACCAAGAACGGCTTGCAAGGTTGTCAGTTGCCACGCAATTAAAAATTTCCTATCTATGGAATCAGTAATGCATTCGAGATCAAATTCTCATGTGTGAGAGGCCTTAGAACCAATTTATTGCCACATATTATATACTCATTAAATATTTCAATACTTTATGTTTCTGTAAACCAAAACTTTGCGTCTTAATGTTACAGATGACATACCTTTCCTATATTTATGTACATTTGGATTTTTCTGGTTTGAGACTAGTCTACATTACTCATGGAAAAACTTGAAAGCAACTAAGAATTTTAATTACTAAAACATAAGCACTAATAACAGCAATAAGAGAAGAGGTAGGGCTTTCTGAAACACAGAGTCTACAGGATACAATTGTCCAACAAAGAGCTAGTCACGAATTCTGTCATTATGGCATGCACTCAACCAGCCAATACAAAGCAAAACAAAGAAAAAGAAAAGGACACAAACTGAATAACCATACTAACCAAGGTAAGAATTGGTTCGACAAAATACAATGGCAGATACCTCAATATTAAGGCTTAAGGGTGTTTTTAGATGAGTCTAGTTGTTGTGAGGATTTCAACTCATCCTATGTTTTCGCTCCTACTCAAACTTCAACCTTCACAGGATTCTTCAGACTGCTTTGGAGAGCTCTTCAACTGCTTCACTTGGGTAGCTGAAAAAGACCACTTATAATGAAAATTATCTGCTTTTGGAAACACCATATCCAAGAGCCTATCAGCCATGTCTAAGATTAAACATGCTCTAGTCAACAAAGATGAATCAGAGACCAAGTTAAAAGAAAATACTGATTAGAGGTTTATCAAATATCATTAAGAGGTCTAACAGTAAACATTTCCAATTCTCATTACCATCAATCACAGTATATAAAGGAACAAAATGTACATCATCCACCAGATGAAGCCAAATCAGTTACCCTTTTCTATCATTGATTAGGGAAATCATTTACTTTGAAGAACCTGAAGGTCATTTTAACTTTGAACTTTGCGCATGTCTTCAATTTTTTCAATAAAATATACCAATCAATGGTTGTCTAACAAAAATCACACGTATATGACAACAAACATTAATTGTAATGCAAAATTAATAATGGACTAATGATTAATGAAGATGCTTTATTGACTAACATCCTAGGTCCCTTTACATGAAGATGTTCAGGGATGTATAAGAGATCGAGATCCATAAATACCTCAAGATTTTGGACATCCATGATATCCATGCATTCCATTATGTCATATAGCCTCCCAGGTGTGCGCCTAACAATAAATTTCCCCCCTCCTCTATTTTCTTCATGTCAGCCTTTTAAGTCTTCTACGGCATGAAGCTAGCCTTGACATTCGGTAATGTCGAAGAAAAAAGATGTGCGCGGTATATTTGTGATGACAACTCTCTTGTTGGATAGATAATTTACTACTGTTAATGAATATACCAGAGTACATTAATATGCTTATCAAATGTACTTTCAGTCAACCGCTACAGAGTTTGTCAACTACTTCTAATGCTGATAAGGTGTAACCCTGAATTCATATAAACCCAATCAACAACCTAATATCATGTTCAATGCTAAAGAAAATCAAAACAAAATACATTATATTATCACATTCTTAAATGGAAATATAAATTTCTAAATCAATTACTGAACTGAAAATTGAAAATTGAATGGTTTCAGAAAGAATAAAACAAGCGAACAAGTTTGTGGGTGTTAATCAGCATCCTGACAACCATCACCTTCTTGAATTAAAAACATAAGGATAATGTATAGCGGCGGAAAAGTGATGAAACACTAAAAATAAATAAATAAACACAGAAGCAATAAATAATAATCGGCTGAAAATTACAGAAGCTCATTGGATCCATTCTACTGACAAATCTAGTACAGCCCCAGAAGAAAATTACATTCCACAAAAGAGCCTGAAACACGATCAATTGCCTAACAACAATCAGAAAGCTCCAAACTTGAACAACTATAAATAGCAACAGCAAAGTAAATCCCAACAATCAAGGAGTCAACCAAACCGAACAACAACCTCACCGACGGCTAAACCAAATCAATTGATCTTTGGATCTGGCATCGGAAACAACCCAGCACCGGGAGCCCCTCTCGGGGGCGAAAACCCTAGAAATTTCTGCAAATTGGTACGAATGCTAATCGAGCACAAGAAATACAAAAAGGCCATGGAACAATCAGTTGGATCATTGCCAGGAAGACCACGGTGACTCATCTTCTGAACAAACCCAGCCGGAGAAAACGGCAATTTTGCTACGGGCGTTCCATCAAAAAGGGAGTTCAGTAAACCGAAGACGACGAATAGCACAAGGGCGACAACAGCTCCGGATTTGATTTTGGCAAGAGAGAGATCACGGCTAGATTCCTTGAGACTGGTCTCTACTCGATCGATCTTCTTGGTCTTGGATTTCTTGCTGGATCCTCCCTTGTTATCTCCGGTCTTCATGATCTCTAGCTTCTTCGAGGCTTTGTCGATAGAAGACCGGAGAGATTTGTAGGAAGACGTGCGGTAGATGAGAATCCATGATATGCCTTCGCAGAGGAAAGCTGTGCAGATTGAGATGCCTACTACTGAGAGACTGTCAGAGTATTTGAACGAAGATAGTACCGACGCCATCGGAGGATTGAAGAAGAAGAAGAAGAAGAAGAAGAAGACACACAGACTCGCTATTTCTCTCTGAGTCGCATCATATTTTACCTTCTCAACACTTCTGCCGTTGGATAGAATGCTTCCAGACTCTCACGCAGTTATCCAACGGCTGAAATGTTGACCATAATTTATACCGAACCAAATATATGGAGGCCGGTCTTGAAATATTTTAGGTGAAATTAGGGTGTCAATGGTTGGTTTGGTCTGATTTTAATCGGGTTGAATCTAAAATCAAACCAATAACGAAAGGTTTGGTTTCTATAAATTTCGGTTTCGATCTTGTTTCGATTTGATTTCTTATTGGTTTGATATTGGGTTCAGTCTGATTTGGATTCGATTTACCATTTGTGTGTGTGTATATATATATATATATATATATATAATTGTAAGAAAATTCATGTTTTTTATGATTTTTGAGTTGATATCGGTTTTGTACCAATTTGGGTTTGTTTTTTGCCTGGATTTTCAAGTTCAATGTGGTTTTTGGTCAATCCATTGTGGTTCAGGTTTCACCAAGTTTTACAATCCCAATCTGAAACCAATTCAATAAACCTCAGATCAATTCAATTTGAGTTAGTTCGGATTACTTATATCTTTTTCACCAGTTTGATTCACATTTGACACCCTGAGGGAAAATCAATGCTATATGGCTTGCCTAATACTTGTTAGAGAAAGAGAACGCTACCTGTTGATATCAGTACACACCAACGAGAGCAGCCAATGAGAGAATGTGCATATGCATCTTTAGCATGGGGTCATGTGATCTTTACTCACGCGTGTCTTGGTGTAGGTACATACCAAGAAGTAACGTTCTTTATTCCTACTGCTTCACATTTCAAATGTTATGATTTTTGTTGGACAAATGATCTCATTATAGCAAGGATAGGCTGGATAGCCAATGTTTTAAATAGAGACAAATATTTTAAAACGAATAGTAGTGGTCAACTTATATAGCTCTCCCTTTACTTTAGTTTTTCTTCCCATCCCATTAATAACAAATCTTATGAAGAGGGTATGTTGGAGGCATCTCCCTCTGTCTCTCTTCTCCTCAAATGTGATAACCTCGTTGCTCTTTGATTTATAACATTATTCTGGTTAACTTCATTGATGTGTTCCTCTTTGTCGCTTGGTAAAGAATTTAAATTCAAAACATCTGAAATGTGATTTTTAAATTTTATTATATTTTATAATAAAATTTCTTACTTTTAAGAAATAATATATATATTATTTGAAATTATTATTATAATATTTAATATAAAATAAAAATCTAGGTAGTCACACAATTTCAATTACTAAAAAAATCTCATTCTTTCCCTTTCTTTCGTTTACTTGCAACCAGATGGAGCCAAAGCGATCATCTGTGCCATGATATTTGCCACCTAAGCTATAAATCAGGGAATCTACTTGTTGGATAGAATTCCTTTTGTAAGCTGCTTATCAAATTTGGCATATCTTGTATACTAGAATTTGTTTGGTTTTACGTTTTCCAAATTTCCCATTTCAATGTGGGTTCAATGGATTCAATTAGGCACAATGGGCATTTTTAATGAATTTGTGTGGAGTAATCCTTGTAGAATTTATATAATTAGGAAGCTTTTGTATGGGGTATGATGTATTGCATTCCATTGCTTGGCTTAAACATTTTGCGTAAATAAATGGATTAAAAAATGGGATCAGGATCAATGGAATTCCCTTTTGAGTCAGCCCACTTATACAAGTGATGGAATACAACACATCGTATCCCCCAACATAGTAGGCTCATGATACTCCCTCTGATCGCTAAAAGAGACAAAAGATTAAGTTGTGCCGGTCCTACCAACTTAAGCCTTTAGGTAAAATGGTTGTGCTTGCCTTGAATTAATGGCCTCATCATCTTTATTTATCCCATGATCAACTTGTAATAGTTCCCACCATTTACCAATTGCTTGGTGCCTTCCAAAGGAATGCCTCCCTGACAATTTCACTCGAGCAAAAAGGTGTACTCGGTGCACAAGACTTCCGCATGTGCGAGATTTGAAGGACACAAACATAACATATACATATATCCATTTGGTTGTCCATTGGATCTCTCCCTCTACAGTTGTACATATATTTCTCCCTTTGGAATATCTGTTGTAATACTTCCTTTTAGTAAGGGTGTTAATCAGTTCAATTTTGGTGTATACGGTGCGGTTTGGTTCAATTCACATTTATTTGGCTGAAACCAAAACCACATCATTTACTAAACGGTTGCACTTTCTGAAATCTCAACCGTTTAGTAAATGATTTCGGTTTCAGGTTTTTAAACAGTATCAATTTTACGGTTTTAAAAGGTTTTGATCACAGTTTATTCTATACGGTTTCTAAACGATTGATAATCAGTTTGCTAGTTTATTCGCATGCTTACTAAAATTTATTTTTGTTGATAGACGCTTCAATCTTGTATCAAATTAAATGAAGTATTGAACAAGCAAGGATTTAACTACATAACTATATAATAGGAGTAAATTTATTGAATAGACTATTGGACAGCTTCTATGGTCTTTAATTATTCCCTAAATTAAACCCATTATGTTTTTCTAAAACAACCAAATATATAATCGTTTATAAGGGTTAATCGGATCGGTTTTGACGGTTTAAACAGTTTGATTTTCATGGTGTCAATTCGGTATGAAACCAATAGGTTAAATGGATAAAACTGACCCGACCTATTTAACTAATATGTCTTAAACTTGAAACTAGAACCGAAACATTTACTAAAAAGTTTTTCTATTTTGATGTAAACGACTTGATTTGATTTTGATAAACGATTTCGAGTTTAAATTCACATCCTTATTCCTTAGTTATATCCTGGGGATCTTGAATTGGTTTAAAAATTGTCTTAAGAGATATGGTCTGAAATATACTTGAAATTTTAAATTTGAACCCATATCTGAAATTTAATTTAGTTGAACAAATGAACATAGTATGCTGGCAAAAGAGCTACAAATATAGCAAAGAAACCAAGTCCACTGAAAGGAGAAGCCCATAACTGCTAAATTTGACTTTAGATATGATCTGAAATATACTTGAAATTTTAAATCTGAGTACATAGATGATATATGTAATAAGCTTAGTATAATAGATCTAGAATGCAGCTGAGAGAAGAGCCACAATTGTAGCAATGAAACCAAGTCCAATGAAAGGAGTGAGCCCATCTGTTGAACTTTTCTTGGATGAAGTGTCAGTACCTGAAAAATAGAATATTGAGTCAATAAAATTGAACTAAAAGTTGAATTTTTGAGTTATTAGATTCTTAGCTAGAGATTGTTTCAATTCAAAGAAAGTAGAAAGGGAGAGACCAT
>NC_056557.1:10847214-10855360 GCF_013358625.1 Macadamia integrifolia
GAGAGGCCGCACCCACGGCAAATAGGTTTAGGTAGTTGTACCTACCAAGGAACACATAGCCCCTGTGTCCAGCACCCACTGAACACGAATAAAATAAAGTTGGGCTTATAACAATGCCCTATAGTGAAGCACTCATACATGCAAATTTCTCCCAAATAGACTACAACTATCACTTAGGCATTTTATCAAACATCTTGCCTACAATGATTTATAATAATGGAAATTTGGCAAAAGTGAAGTTACCTTGGCAAGGAGTAACCGTCGGAGATGCAATAATGTCGATCTCCACTTGATGCGGATCACAATCACGTTGTCTCGGTGCCGCCAATGCTTCAACCCCGGTTGGCACTTGGGTTTCTTAAAGCAACTCACAAGAACCAAATTCTAGGTTCTTCTTCTTCTTCTTTCTTTTCTCCTTGTCTTTACTTTCATGGAGTAACAATGGCATTCACATTCACATTCACACACACACAAAGAGAGGAAAAAAACTTCTTCTCTATTTCCCTCTTCTTCTCTTCTCTTCTATTTTCTTTTCTTTTCTCTTGGCAACAACCAATAGGACTTGCTACCTTGGTTTCCAGCAGCTTCCTAAGCCTCTAATGGTGGCTATAGATGAAGTGCAAGAGGATGGAAGTGTTTCATTCAAACATTTAGCCTTCCACGAGCTTCAACTCGTTTTTCCGACCACCTCAGCAACCTCTCTGCCTGATTTCTTCCCTCAGATGTGTAGAGCTCGGAGAGATGAAGAATCTCCAACTTGAATCACTCAAATCCGACTTAAAATGAGGGAGATATGACCTTTTGAAGTTGGAGCAATGAGATAGCCCCGAAATGGAATCTTCGTAAGGGTGGCGTAGGCTACACCGGCGGCGCGCGCAACAGGGGCGAAATCTGACCGTAGATCTCATATAAGAGATCTTATAATCCAAGCCGTCCGATTAAACCAACGGACAACCGATCCAAACCGTTAGATTTGAATCTCGATGACGTCATCATGACGTAGGCGCTGACATCGTCAGAAGTGTTGTCGATCTATGATTGGTTGCTTTTCCGGATTTTAAGGGAGCTTGTCTCCCACTCACAAAAGTGAAAATGAATATTGACCGTTGGATCCGAATCTTCCATGATGGCTTTAATCAGATTTCATGAGATCATTAAGATCGGAATCCTTTTTATACCGTCTATACACGCGCGAAACACAATAACATACCTTGATATAGTGTAGCGCCAGTGCATCAAGAATTATGCATCTAACCAATCAAATCCCACGCGCAAGCATCTATCTCGTCCATATCACACCAAAATCTCAGCAGCCTTTGGATGGGCATCAAGCCTACGTGGTCGAATCTTGGCCGTCCATTTCACTTCCCTTTACTCCTCTTTATTACAATCAAGCCCCTGCCTCCATATGTTTCAGTGCTTAAAGACCCCTTGCAACTCAGACCTTCAAAATCTTTAAATTACACAAAAGCCCTTCGAATTTCAAAAATAAATTCCGAAAAATCCACCCAACACCGAGAGCAACTGATGGATTTTCGGTTTGGATTTTCGAACCGATTTTACGGAAACGCTTATAACTTTTTCATACGATATCCGATCGAGATGAAACGAAGTGCGTTGGAATCGTAACTGGATGCTCTACGAATTTTCAGAAGACTCAATCATCTGAATCATCCATGTAAAAAGACCAAAATGCCCCTACACCTTTCCAATGACGTATCTTTCTCATACGGAATCGGAATATGATGAAATCAGAACCGTTGGAAAGATTATATTTTTGTCGTATTGTTACATGTAGAACGCTTCCTTTAAAAAATTCATCTTCAATGCTGAAACTGCCCTTGACTTCCATAAATGCCGTAACTTCTTCATACGGTATCGGAATGTGACGAAATCAAATGCACTGGACTAGGAAAATTACAATCTATATTTTTCATGAAGAACCGATCTTCCAAAAATGTCATTTTCATCGCCGAAAATGCCCTCGATCGTAAATAGGCTAATTTTGCCAGTTTTGACCCAGAAACCCGCACCACCTATTAATGATGTATTAAACCACTCCATGCATACCAAGCTGCTCTGTTATCTCATTGGTGACACTGGATACTGCCATGTCATCATTTTCATCCACGTCACCCAAACTGACCACGTCATCACCGCCACGTGGCCGAGTTGCCAACAAGGACAACCATAAAACAACACTTTATTGAGTCCCAAATGACATTGAGAGGGTGGGGTGAATCAGTGTATCAATTGCAAATTCTTTTTTGATTGAACATATTGACGAGGCAACCAAGTCTTCACTATAGCAGACACACAAATCTTCATGCATACCCAACCACTTATCATAGGCACTTCCAATGGTGTACATCTATCCTGTTGCTTAGCCACACACTCCAAATATGATACAAGAGATAAAGAAGTAGGCACACCCACAACACCAAAATTTTACGAGGTTTGACAAGATGTCTATGTCCCCGAAGTAATGCATGTAAAACCTATGTATATAGTCAATATTCAACTTCTCATTATTCTTACAATATGGAGCACCCATACTTGAGTTTACTCAGCATGAAACCGAGAAGGCACATGCAGTACCAATACAAGCAGCAGTATCTACAATTAGGGAGCATCCAACCCCGATGTCTAGCACCTACTAAACACCTTGTATAAAGTAATAATGATAAAATAGGCTTATAACAGATATGCCATACAGTAATGCTCAAACTAGCATAGACCAACAATAATTCTCCTATAGCTAGCATGCATAACAGGACATAAACAATAATGTCAAAGAAAATGCATTGAAAATGCTTACTGCCCTTGTTTGGTGTACACATGTCCCAAAAAACCTCCTGTACAAATTGGAGTATTCAACTCCTCTGTAGAGTAGAGGACTAGACTCTTCAAGTATGCCCAGCAATATGGGGCCACACACAAACACTCATTTCTTGTCGTCTTGGTCTTCAATGTACAAGGCCACCATAAGAAACCGTTCTTTTTCTTTTCTTCTTGCCTTAGCTTTCAATGAGATAGCATTAATGCATAAAAACCCTCTTAAGCCTCCATTAATGAAGCTTGAATATGTACTTGAAGCAAATAATGGCTTTCAATGCATTCACAACGAAAGGGAAGGAGCTTCTCTATACTTTTACGTACTATTTCTTCACTAAGCTCTATGATCCATGGTTTTAAGTATTTGTCTCATATCAGTTGTATCGATTGTATAAGTTGAAATTGATCCCTGATCCTTGACTGATTTGGATCGATTATCCGTATCATTTTAAGGATAAAATAATAAAAAATTAGTACTTTTAAAAAAAAAGCAGGGGTAAAATCGATCAATACCCATCGATCCAATCCGATACTAATACTGTCCCTAAATCCTTGCTCTGAGCTGTTGCTATGGGGTGATAGATCTTCCAAAAACGAACTCAGTGCAATTTGAATGGACCAAAATGCCCTTCTGATTAGGGAGATATGGCAGTTGAAGATGGGCCAGTGAAAAGCCCCATTTAGAATCTATCGGGGGCGCATGGCACACTGGCAGTGTGTGCGACAACAGCTTGAGTCTCAACCATTGGATGAGGATCTCAAGAAGGTGGAGCGATCTGGGGGCGTCAAATGTGATCAGAGGCGTGAACGAGCTATCGTCGCGCGATCGACATTCGACATGGATCCACGTTATGTGTGGCCCTATCATGCTGCAGCGTCGCCAGGCAACGTATCGAGCAGCCATTCGCTATAGAGCACGGATGACCTGCGGTGCTATCGGATGGGATTCAGGAACGAGTGGGAGAGCCCGCAACCAATGAGAGCTTCACAATTGTAATCTTCGGTGTTCGAACATTATGCGTGCGACACACATAGACCTTGGCATGATAGGATGAGATGCAGAGCACAAAGGCTCGTTGCACCGACCAATAAGATCGAGGGATCTCGCAATGGGATCTCATTTGTTGGGTAGAATACTTCCACTCTCACGCAGTTATCCAATGGCTGGAAAGAAAATAGGGTGTCATTCTGTCGGTTTGATCCGATTTCAATCGGGTGAAAAAGATTTTGGTATGGAAAGTAGTGAATCCATAATCAAACCAATAAGGGAAGGTTTGGTTTTACTTGTTTCAGTTTCGATCCGATTTAGATTTGATTTCTTATCGGCTCCATATCTAATTCAATCAGATTTGGGTTTGATTTACCATATGCATATATATATATATATATATATATATATATATATATATATATATATATATACATGATTATGGGGGGAAGTGACTTTTGTTTATGATTTTTGGGTTGATATAAGTTTATAACGTTTTGGATCCCTTTTCGATCCAATTTTTATGGTTTTCGGGTTAGTACAAGTTTCGCTTCGCTTCACAATACCTTAATCCAAAACCAATCCCAAAATCCTTGATTCAATTTGATTTGGGCTAATTCGGATTGGTTCGGCTGTTTTATCAGTTCGATTCACATTTTGACACCCCTAAGAAAACCAGTGCTATATGTCTTTTTTTCTTAAACCAATGCTATATGTCTGGCCTATTAATGGTTATTTTTGTTTTTCTTTTTTCATTTCAAAATTATGGCATGTAAGACAAATTTTATGCATTCCACTCCTTCATGACGTGATTTATGTAATTAGGAAGCTTTTGTTGGGGGTTGGATGTCTTGTATTCCATCTCTTGTATTTATGGATTGATTTCAAAAGGCCATTGAGAGGCCCAAGGATTGATCATATTTCACTCACTAGTTTCAAGATTTATATAATCAAGAAGCCTTTGTTGGGGATATGATGTCATATATTTTATATCTTGCATTTATTTTATATATGAGGGTCTCGTACTCTGGATTATATTATTTTTGCACCACTATTAGTGTGACGTGGGAGATTAGCTAATTGGTCACATCACCTCCGTCCTTCACCTAGCGACTACTAAGATCAAGATATGATATTATCTTTTCCAATTGCATTTCTTTCATTTATTTTTTTCTCTTTGTATCATAGTGTAATTTTGTAAAGTTCTTCCTTATATAAGTAGAACCTCAATCTCTCTAATCAATATATACTAAGAAAGCCAACCATAAATCTTGCTCCACCATCTTAATTATCTTGGTATCAAAGCCAAGTGGGAGGTCTCATTTTCAAAGTCATTTGTTTGATGCCCTCCAAAGGAATACTTCCATGGCAATTGCACTCATAAAGAGCATAGGCTGCTAAGTATAGATCAGAAGTGTTGCAAAGGGCATTGGATGAAGACAAGGACTTATACAAGATTGCCATCAACATGAAAACCATAACATTTAGAGATGTAAACGGATTGGATATGAATTGAATTCAAATCGGATGTGTTTGGATCCATATATTTTTAAACTGGATATGGATACCCCTAAACGAATACAGATGCGACTTGAATTCAGATTTTCAACTATTTGTTTACTCTCTGACTTGTGTAATCCGAACCTTCCTTCCCCAAATGAATATAATTTCTCTTAATTTATCTTTATAGGTTGTTTTAACTCTTTTCCTCATTCTCTAGAACCTGGTTAAACTTCAAGAACCCTCAAAACCATTAATTTATTATTTAATCGGATTGGATAATTATTTTTTGGAGAATTCAGATTTTAATCCGGACAACCTTTAACGAGATACGAATACCTCTAAACGAATATGTATGCAAATTCGAATTCGGATTTCAACTATCCATTTACATGCATACCTAAATTAACATTACATCTGCCTTGGGACCCCTTATGATAAATAGAATAATTATAAAACTATTGTTTGAGATTTTAAAATGTAACCGCAAGCGTAAGGATCATTGTAGCTACGGGTCGAACACAGGGAGAGCAGCCACTTTATTTTTTTGCTTCTTTTAATAATGCGAAAGTAAACCGATTAATGGTTGTGATCTAATTCTAATTACCATCATAAACATATGTATCTAAAATAACGTCCTAACCATTTGTCATCTAAGAATTTAAATACGTAAGCCACGCAATTAAATAAATAAATAGCTGAAAATAAACACCCCCGCAATTAAAAAGCAATGAAGAAAAAAAATACTGAAATAAAAATAAAGTAAAAGAAAGGGGATAAAGCTAGAGAGAGACTCACAAGTAGGTTTCTCTACTTAGCTCGAGGGATGCAACATAATATGAGATTCCCTACTTGACCAGAGAGTCATTCTTACAAGGGTTACTCTACTTGGCTTTAGGGAAAGGTAGACAATCAAAATAAAAACAATAAAATTATGGTTATATGGCTAGGAGGGGTAAAGCCAACGCATACATTAGTTATGAACCTTAGGGGAAAATGATAGCAATAATATAACGACTGAAATTAAAATCCTAAATTAAAAAAGAAAGGGCAGTCAGGAAAGGGAATGAAAGGGGGGAGAGAGACTTCTGAAGGAGCCTACTTACTTGAACTTCAACATTTGAACTAAAAACTTGATTGATTTGAGATACTACTAGTACTAAAAACCAGATCTGAAATAAACAAAATCTAAAATTTCTAGTACTAGAGAAAATAAATCTGAATAAAAAATTGAATTTGAAATACATACTTCATAGCTTGTTCTTGTCACCTAGAATTAAGCCCATAACTATAACTTGAAAATTACAACTTCAATTGTTTATACAATAAAACAATAAAAATAAAAGACTGAATAAAAGAAAAAAAGTGTTTGCATTAATTGAATAAAAAGAACTTACAAAAGTGTTTAAAGCATAAACCTAGAACTACAGCTTGAGAAAGAGATAGAGAAAATAAGAAAAAAACCCTAAAAGAAGAATAAAGTCCCTCCTCCCCTTGTGTTAATTCTATTATGTAGAGAATGGGGGAGGAAAGCTAACGATTTTAGCTTCTAAAAAAAAAAGATTCTTTTCATCTTGTTGATGAAGTGGAGGAGAGAGAAGAGAGAAAACGTGTCACACCCCGTTCACACAGAATCGGATCGGTGACCGAGTTAACTCCGATTAACCCTAACCTGCCAGGATCATCCGATACAGTACCCCACCACAGCATACCCACATCTAAGATAAATGTTCAAAAGTTCAGTCGAAGACTTAAATTACCTGTAAATATCCTCAATATACTTGATACCCAAATTGTAGTATATAGTTAAGTACATGTGGGCCCGCAGGCATGATATTTATACAAAATGAATAACAATTTACGTATCAACCACACAAAAGGGGAGGTCATAAGAAAAAATCAAAAAGCAAAACCCTGTAAGGTATCATTACTGTGGTCCCACAGCACAGCCCTCTCACATGCAATCAGCACCGTGCTCATACTCCTCAAGGACCTACTAATTCTCAACAGGAAACTTGACTGTGGGGCCCGACCATAGTTAGCAAATTCGGATTCAGGAATTATTCGGGCGGAGAATTATTCAGAATAATTCGATTGATTAATTTAAGGATTTGGTCAAAAAAGCAGTCAAAAAAGCGGACAAAATAAAAATCGGAGTCAGATTCGGATTCAAGAATTATTCGATTAAAAAAATAAAAGTCGGGCAAAAAATTCGGATATTATTTTTATAGTTTATTGTATATTTTTTATTTAGCAAGTTATTAACTTGATTTGTATACTTAGAAAGAGAAAATTACTTTATACAATAAAGTAAAAAACTATGAAAAAATTATCATTGAGCGATGGAAGCAATGGTTATTGTAATCCAATTTCTACTCATGAAATAGATTATGCCCCAAAACAGTGAAAACAAGATTACAACTACAATAAAACAAATAAATAAATTGACCACAAAAAATTTTCACTATCATTTTGCTTGGGTTCACAAAACCCATATTACACTAAGATGCACTAGTTTTTCAAAATTAAAGCAACAATATAAAAGAAGATTGATTGATATAGCGATATGAATCTGTCCTGGTCTCCCAGAACCTCAAATTATCCATCAAGGCATGATATCTCCCCTATCTTAGGATGAACTGATAAAATTATGAGAAATAAACAAAACAAATAGTAGATTCGTACGATTGTTATAGAAGAATTAGATAGAGAAAAAAATGGGAAGAAGCAGGCGGAAATTTATGGGAGAAGAAGATGAAAAAAAAAAAAGAAAACTACTTCGGTGGTGGGTACCGTGGGTTTCATATATGACGTTTTTTTTTT
>NC_056557.1:10855380-10858096 GCF_013358625.1 Macadamia integrifolia
TTGTTTTTGTTTTTGTTTTTTTTTTTAATACTGTTTAAGTGGACCGAATAATTCGGTTTAATTCGGTCCGACCCTAATTATTCGTGTTTTAAATTCAAATTAGTAAAAAGCGCGTTTTTTACCGAATTTTATTTTTAATTCGGATTCGGTTCGAATTTTTTATTTAATTCAGTAAAATTCGGTTCGGTCGAATAATTCGTGAATTATTCGGCCGAATTGTTAACTATGGGCCTGACTCCTGATCTTCAGGCGGGTAACCTACAAAATCATCTAAAAGAGGTATGCAAGTGGGATGAGCTCACTAGCTTAGTAAGTGAAAAGAAAATCCACACAAACATTCACATCCATATGTACTATATGCTATGCAATTCATTTTAAATCTTATCCACCTAAACAACATTACTAAGTCTTAGGTTATGTGCTACTCACAATCACAGTGTGTGTATGCCACGGGTAAGAGTACCGAACTCCATCTCGCGATACGCCCATAGGGTTGTCGGAGAAGGCCCACCGTGAGTACTTAGAAAAGTAAAGCATGCCGACTACCGGCTCTCAACATAAAAGTAAATGATAGAAATGTAAAGGTGCTGACCCCGATAATTTAAAAGCAGTACAATTGGCCCTCTTGAATATACCATTGAGGTTGCCGACTGTCCTAATGACCTACTGGACATATGTTTAACCACCATAGTGACCCGACAATCGTGACCACTGCTTCCCCCCAAGTGATTACCCAACGCCTTAACCCCTATTGGGAAGGGACGTAGCACAGGGAATGATAATCCTAAACCGCATGCTCCTATATGAAAAAGTACGATTGCATAGTACCATCGCGTCCCATACCACGGGCCACCAATGCACTCGTTTCCAAATTGACTATGGCGTCTAATCTAATAATGCATCATGCACAGTAATCCAACCATTTATCACATAAGCACATCAATCATTTAGTATTTAGAATGTAAAGCACAACACACATATCATAAATCATTTGTTTAAAATGCACAAGCAATGCGTGCGAATGGCATACGAGGATGACTAATCAATACATAATTTACATGATGACATGGCTAGTCTAGATACAATTTAATGATATAAAAACAAGCTTAAAATAAAGTCAAATGTTCTCTCCCCACTTACTTGTTGGGTACAAAAGCTCATGTTCGGTACGGGTGAGATCTGGCGTGAGAAATATAAATTTTAGTGGAACCTATCATAAGCGAATGAGGTAAGCATTTCACCACCTTGGGGTCAAAATTAACGAGATTTGATGTTTAAAATCATAAAAGAATGTTGCCCGCCCGTTTTGGGCCCATTCGGGCTCAAAAATCTGACTGGTAGGCTAGACAACCCGACAACCCACCTGTCATCGTCCGTCGGTCCAATAGGCAGCCAGATAGCCCGTCTGTTCAATCGACGGGCCCCCTTAGGCGAGCGGGTTTGCCCGTCGATCTTCGCCCGCCTGTTGGAATTTAGGTTTTGCCCCTATAAGTGGGCGGCTTCGCCCGTCGGTCTTTGCCCACCTGTGGGGGTGAAAATCAGTTTTCTCCTTTGAAACGCTCATCAACCTTGGGAAAATCAAATGTGACTGTTTCAATCACATTTTTCACACATCTAAGGTCTTATAAGATGATTCTAACCTAGATTTAAGGATTGAAAAGCAATCTTACCTTCTTTGCTCAAGAACTCTTCCAAAACCCCAAAATCACCTCTTAACTCAAGAAATCACCAATGCTTCTCAAATCTTGTAAACACTTCTTTAAACCTTCAAAATCAACATATAGACCATCTATTAAACCTTAGATTCATCATCTCAAGTGGGATTAACAAGATCTCAAGGAACTCTACCCAAATCAAGGGTTTCACTTGGGGTTTTGTGAAAGTTTAAGAAGTATAGTCTTCGCTCACCTCAAATCGTAGGTCTCGTGTTGGGGATCATTTTTCGGTGCCGAAATGAGAAGATCAAACCTCGGCGTCGCTTAAAATCATTTCTTCTTCTTTTTCTTTTCCTTTCTTCTTATTTGTTCTCTTTTCTTCCTTTATTTTCTCTCTTCTTTACTCTTCTCCCCCACTCTTTAATGCATTAAATGAGAAAAATGAAAAACACAATAAGTACTATTTATACTAGAGAATATCTAGTAACCACATCGGTGGGTGACACAGGTGGGCGGGTTCGCCCGCCTATGACCACCCACCTGTTGGTCAAAACTTAGCCAAACAATTGAGATTTCAATGGAATTCGACTCTCGGCATGTATCTCACTCTCAGTACAAGATATATAATACGTATACACTTTAGGATATGACCATATACTAACATTACCCGTACATGGCCTTATGATACGTGTATGTACACGGCTTAGGTACACCCGTCTCCTTTGAAACTGACTCGGACTTGTCTGGCCAACCTGTGTTCAAAGTTACCCTTGCCATCATGGTCTATAGGGAACCCGCCTTAACCCTCTTTGGTTCAGGTCCTACATGGTTAAATCAAGTCAACCGTGTAAGTAAACCAGGTTTTAAAAGTAAGGTATCACAAAACGTGTGGAGAGAGATCTCCCACGATTTTTTTTTGCCTTTTTTTTCTCCCTTTTTCTATTTTTCTCTCTCTTCTTGTGCAAGAAACCCCCTTTGGCCGATTTTTCTTGCTTGGATTTGGAAAATATTCTATTTTAATGAGAAATTCCATCCATGCCCTTGTCTTTTTTTTTTTTTTT
>NC_056557.1:10858116-10948117 GCF_013358625.1 Macadamia integrifolia
TTTTTTTTTTTTTCTTTCTTCTTTCCTATTTTTTTCTCTCTCTTCTTCAAACTTGCGTATAACCATCTTGGCCGGCCTCCTTTAAGTGATGAGTAGAATAGAGAAAATCTTCAAAAAAAAAACCTCAACAAAATGGCAACTAAGAGGTTCGAAGTTGAGACCTCTTAATAAGCATAAGATTTTACACACCACAACTCACCAACTACACTAGGTAGTTGTTGTTACCAAAAAATGAATCTTCAATCACTTAAGGATGTGGTCCATCGATCCTTGTTGGCATTTAGAATATTCCTTATATCCTTGGGATAACTGCAGATGGGTTGATTCTACATCTCGGTTCAGTTCTGATCCATTATTTTTTTTTCTAACCCGAAAAGAATAATCACTTGTACAGTTGACCAAACGAATGTGTAATTGTAATTGAACACGTTCATCTTACTCAGAATTTCATTCTCTTCGCAACCACGAAAAGAAATATGACCTCTTTATGTGTAAAATTGGAGGGATAGTGCCCGATAATCCTTAAGCCCTTAAAAATATAAAACGTACAAAAAGAGAGTAAAACTCAAGGTAGCTCCATTCTAAATATGTAAAATGCATATTTTACTACACTAGATCTCACATATAAATGTGCTCATCAATTATGTAATTGGTTTTTGGCATTACACCTATAGATCCATTTGGCTGTCCATTGGGTCTGGACTCAGAGGGACCATTAAGGAGAGAGAAAAAGGGGAGAGAAAATAGGAAACAAAAATTAGACTGTGGTTGGTCCTTCTCCAGCCAACCCTTGGTTGAAGAAGATCTCAATCCCTTCCATTACTATTGTACAGATATTTCTCCTTTTGGAATATCTATGGTAGTACTTTTTTGGAATTAGTTTAAAATTTTCCTTTGAGATATGATCTGAAATATGCTTAAAATTTTAAATTTGAGTCCATATCCGTAATTTAATTTAGCAAAACAGATAAACCTAGAATGCTGACAAGAGAGCAACAAATGTAGCAACGAAACCAATTTTAAAACTATTCATTATGACATGTGTGACACAAAGGAAGGATTACAAGACTCCCTCAACCAAGTCCAATGAAAGTTTGTCTTGACATATGGTCTTACATATACTTTGAAATTTTAAATTTAAACCCATATCTGTAATTAAATTGGCTGAACATATGAATCCAGAATACTGAGAGAAGAGCTAAAATTGTAGCAATGAAACCAAGTCCAGTGAAAGAAGAGAGCCCATCTGCCAAACTTTTCTTGGCTGCAGTGGTAGAGTTGGCAGGGGCAGAACCTAAAAAAATAAAATCTTGAGTCAATAAGATTTAAACTAATTAAGTTGAATTTTTGTGGTTAATTGTTAGAGACTATATTTCAATATAAAGAAAGTAGAAAATGAGAGACCATCCAATATGGTGTTATAAGTGTTCATAATATTTTCGAAATTCACAAGATAGATCTGAATGATCAATTTTCATGGTTTTTTCTATCTAAATCGTCTGTTATTGCTTAAAGTCAGGAGAATGCACAATATTAATGATTTAGACATGTGGATAATTTAGACCATATACTCTATATCCAATGGTCCAAACGGACACATTATTTGTCCATGTGGCAAATTAATTGTCTTGTGAAATTTGAAAAAATAACAGACCCTTGTGAAAATAATCTCTCTCTCTCATCTAAAGACATTAAAGAGGCTGTCTGTCTTAATAGTTTGCATAATAATAACAGACACTTGGCCCTAAACAATGCATGAGTGTGGATCAAACTCTCATATAAGAACCATTTTTGTATGGGACCGATCCACACAGATGGAAATGAATGGATTCTATCTATGTGGATCAATCCTGTACGAGAACCTGATCTAGTAGCTCTCAGGATTACCAGCAGGGCCAAATCTAATTAGTCCTAAAAATTTAATTAAAGAAAGAAGCTTTAGAACCTCACCATTAGAAGTAGCTGATGAACTGCCTGGAGGCCCTTCCACTGCAGCAAAATAAACAAGAATAACTTTAATAGAAACCTCCATTGCCCATCAAATGCCTCCTTATATTAAACAAAAAGGGAAAAGAGATATCAAGTTCTACTATTCCATTATGAACAGAAGATTAAAAGAGAAGATATGAATACCTTGATTGCACTTGCTAACATCAACCTTATCAGCCGGGATTCCACATCCCTTTGGAAGGTTCAAAGTTTCATCTTGTGTAACATTAAGTTCCTTTTAAGAAATTTTTGTTGTTGAAGATATCACACAAGTCATTACTGTACATATCCTTCAATGGAATACAACAAGTCGATGGTGGAGATGGAGCCTTCAAATAAGCCTGGCAAGGAACGAGGCTCTTAACACAAGTTTCCAATCCACTAGGGATCGCTGGTTGAGAGAAGCCCAAGTAAACCCATGAAGAGAGAAGAATCAAGGACAGGAAGAGCTACCCATGAAGAGAGAAGAATCAAGGACAGGAAGAGCTTAGATTCCATGCTTGGCTTCAAACTAGAATAAGAAAAGGTGTTAGAATTTATATTTATTTTATTATAATTAAGTTTCAAGATGAGGTTTTCTTTTATGTGTTTTATGACTTGTAATGGTGTGAGACCCTTAGGGTCAAGGTAGTGAAAAATGATCAATAACACCCTATGAGTGCCCTAAATTCCATTTATGGCCATTACCATGAGTGGAGAGGTGGGCAAAGAGAATTGATTGGAATTAATTTCATTTATGAAATTAATTCTTAATTCATGTCATAGGTTATTGCCAAATGGAGGTAAATGGTCAATGTCATTATGTGGGTGCCCTAAAGTCCATTCATGATCACTAACATGAGTGGGGAGGTGGGCTAGAAAATGGTCAATAACACCCTATGAGAGCTCTAAATTTCATTCATGGCCATTATCATTAGTGGGGAGGTGGGCTAAGGAATTAATTGGGATTAATTCAATTTATTGAATTAATTCCCAATTCATGTCCATATGATATTATTCTCCAATCAACTTGCCATTAGTTGGAGGTAAGGTTGGTTTTGGGTCTATATAAACCCAACCAAATACCTTGCAGAGACATACATTCACATATTGACACTCCATCTATTTCTACTCTTTGCAACCATACAAGTCTTTCTCTTTCTTCTATTTTCTCTAAGTCTTGTGCAAGATTAGAGGAGGCTGTTGTGCTATAGCTTTTCGCTCCTAGAAGGGACTAGAAGAACTATCTCATCTTCTAGTAGAAGGTTATTTTATCTTGGAGGTAGAGATGCAGAACAACTCTTGGCAGTAGAGGGCATCAATTACCTTAAAGGCAGCACTATAAGTGTGACTCAACCTTAATTCTGATCAAAGCTTTTTCAGTTGCTGTGGTGGTGATTCAACATCTATTTGAAGTTTATCCCCGTATCATTTCAGCCAAGGATCAATACTACAACATCATAGTAGTTTCTACTGCAAAAGCTTTGTATTGCAAATTGTTTTATTTTTGTAAGAAATTGTAATACAATTACCCAACAAAAGGGAGCACCTTGTGATCAGAAAGAAGATAAAACAAGTTCTTTTCCCTTTTTCTTTCTCCTCTTTTCTTCGTGCTAAAGATGGTTAGGTACTTAAAGCCTGTAGGATTGCTATATATAGAAATGATATGGGGCGAAAGAGCTGTTAGAAAAAAAAAAAAGACTGTCAGCTGTTCCATTCAAGTAATCAGATTAGAAAAAGCCTTATGTAAGTTCAGCAATCCAAAGGCTAAATTTAGTAATGCAGGGTATCTCTGATCACATCCCTATTATCCTCACAATCAATCCATATGTCTCCTTTGGGCCGAAGCCATTTAAGTACTTTGACATGGGTCAAACCAACTCGGCCTATTGAGCATTGCTAAGCTAATATGCGCTAGGGAATGGGCTAGCTCTAAATATAGATTGCCTATCTAGTGGTCCATTAGGTCCCCTAATTTTGCAGGAGCACCTTGGGGTGCATGTAGTTGTCTTACATGATTGTCATGATATTCCCACTCTATGGCGTGGCACATATCGTTCATCGATTCCACTCGCCTATCCAGAAGGGTTGAAAACTATTATTATTGTACAAGAAGCTTGGAGAAGGCCGCCAAGAGAGACAAGATCTCCTCTCTAGGGGTGTCAATTGGTCAGGCTCGGTTGAGCCTAGCCGAGCCTCTTGGCTTGCACCAAGAGCTGTCTATTTAAGAAATTAGTGGGGTTAGGTTGCGTTCTGGGCTTTAACTGGGCTAAAACGGGCTAATACACCATTAAAGGCTTAATTGGGCTTTAATTTTCTTAGATTTTAAAAAATTTGATATAGTCATGAAGATATCAACAATTTAGAAAAGACTTTACACTTTTTTTTGGTAAAGGAAAAGACTTTACACTTAATTACATTCAATAATTGTTAACAATATTAATATATACCTTATTCTACCAATATATATATATATATATATGTTCGTGTTAGTTGGTTGGGCAGTGTCGGGCTTACACCGTGCATCATGTAATGCCTATTTGTAAACGTGTCGGGCTTGATCGGGCCAGTCTAGGTAAAACCATAAATGTATTGGGCTCTATTGGGCTTGGAATTGATACCCCTACTCTCATTAGATGACTGTAGGAAACACCTCATGTTGCCTTGGCAGAGGAGGAAAGAACCTTATTGAGTCCCAAATGATATTGAGAGGGGGGTGAATCAGTGTATCAATTCAAAATTCTTTTTTGATTGAACATATTGACAAGGCAACCAAGTGTTCACTATAGTAGACACACAAACCTGTATGCATACCCAACCTCTTATCATAAGCACTTCCAAGTGTATACATCTATCCTACAATTCAACTAAGCACTCTAAATATGATACAAGGGATAAAGAAGTAACCACACACACACAACACCGAAATTTTACAAGGTTCTGCAAGATGCGTACGTCCCCTGAGTAGTGCATGTAAAGGCTATGTATCTACTCAATACTCAACTTCTCATTATTCTTACAATAGGGAGCACTCCACACCCAAGTTTACTCAGTACACTCAGTGCCGATACAAGTAACAGTATCCACAGTTAGGGAGCACCTACCCCCGATTTCTAGCACCTACTAACCATCTTGTACAAAGTAATACCGAAAAAATGGCCTTATAACAGATATGCCCTACAATCAACCTCAGGCTAGCATAGACCAAAAATAATTTCTCCTATAGATAGCATGCATAACAGCACACAGACAACAATGTCAAAGGGCATTGGATGAGGACAAGACTTATACCGGATTGCCATCATCATTAAAGCCATAACATTACATCTCCCTTGGGACCTATGTAACTGGTTTTTGGCATTGCACCTATAGATCCATTTGGCTGTCCACTAGGTCTGGATTCAGATCGTCTCCAGCCGAGGGGTGGCTGGAGAGAAACAATTGAGGAGAGAGAAAGAGAAACAAGAAAGAGAAAACATGGGAGAGAAAATAGGAAACAGAAATTAGACCGGTCCTAAGGGTGTTAATTGCTTTGGTTTCGATGTATACGGTGTGGTTCACAATTATTTAGTTGAAACTAAACCGCACCATTTACTAAACGGTTGCACTTTCTGAAACCGCAATCTCTTAGTAAATTGTTTTGGTCGCTGTTTATTCCATATGGTTTCTAAACAGTTAGTAATTGGTTCGCTAGCTTATTCGCATACTTACTAAAAATTTGCTTTTGTTGATAAATGCTTAAATCTTGTATCAAATTAAATGAGACATTGAATAAACAAGGATTTAACTACATAATTACATAATAGGAGTAAATTATTGAATAGACAGTTGGACAACCTCTATAGTCCTTAATTCTTCTTTAAATTAAACCATTATATTTTGTTAAAAAAACCAAATATTTAATCGTTATATGGGTGAATCGAATCGATTTTGATAGTTTAAACCGTTCGCTTTTCACGGTGTCAATTCGGTTTGAAACCAATGGGTTAAACGATTAAAACGACCCATTTAACTCATCAGTCTTAAACTTGAAACCATAACCAAACCATTTACTAAACAATTTTATGGTTTTGGTGCAAACGACTCGGTTCGATTTTGATTTCAAATTCACATCCTTAGCTGGTCTTTCTCCAACTAACCCCCAGCTGGAGAAGATCTAAATCCCTTCCACTCTTATTGTACATATATTTTTCCTTTTGAAATATCTATTGTAGTACTTTTTTGGAATTTTTCTTTGAGATATGGTGTGAAATACACTTGAAATTTTAAATTTGAGTCCAAATTTGTAATTTAATTTAGCAGAATAGATAAACCTAGAATGAGGACGAGAGAGCAACAAATGTAACGACGAAACCAATTTTAACTGTTCATTACGATATGTGTGACACATAGAAGAAGGATTACAAGGCTTCCTCAACCAAAAGGGCTACAAGATTCCCTCAACGAAGTCCAATGAAAGTTTGTCTTGAGATATGGACTTACATATACTTGAAATTTTAAATTTGAACCCATATCTGTTATTAAATTGGCTGAACATATGAATCTAGAATACTGAGAGAAGGGCTACAATTGTAGCAATGAAACCAAGTCCACTGAAAGCAGAGAGCCCATCTGCTGAACTTTTCTTGGCTGCAGTGGTAGAGTTGGCAGGGGCAGCACCTGAAAAATAAAATGTTTGATTCAATAATATTTTCGAAATTCACAAGATAGATCTGAATTATCAATTTTCATGGTTTTTTCTACTTAAATCGTCTGTTATTGCTCAAAGTCAGGAGAATGCACAATATTAATGATTTAGACATGTGGCTAATTTAAGCTATATACTCTATATCCAATGGTCTAAATGGACACATTATTTGTCCACGTGGCAAAAATAATTGTCTTGTGAAATTTAAAAAAATAACACCCTTCTGACAATACTCTCTCTCTCTCTTATTTGCTGGATGGACTAACCAAGGTTAACACAAACCATTTCATCCAAAGAGATTAAAGAGAGGTTGTCAGCTTTACTAGTTTGCAAAATAATATCAGACCCTTGGCCCTAGACAATGCATGCAAGTAGCTCTTTGGATTATCAGTCATGGCCTAATCAAATGAGTTTATGAAAAAAAAATTATATAATAGAAAGAACCTTTAGAACCTCACCAGTAGAAGCTCCTGGAGCTGGTGAAGTAGATGATGAATTGCCTGGAGTCCCAGCCACTGTAGCAAAATAAACAAAGAATAACCTTAATAAAACCTCCATTTCACATAGTCATCACCATATAATCTAAATTTAAAACTGTAAGTTGTGATTCAAAATTGATTTTCAGGAATTTTATTGGGGGTGTAACAAAAAAAAGTCTAGGAAAAGAGGAGTAGGGTCTTATTAAATTCTATTACTCTGAAGAGTAAAAACTTAAAATTTAAGAAAATTGCAAATAAAATATTATAGTACTTCAATCCAAAGTCCATACCATGTTCTAAAGCAAATATTAATGAAGGTTAAGGCATCCAAAAAACAGGTTTGAGAGAAGAGAGTCATGGAAGGATAATGTCCAAACCAAAAACTAACTCCGTGTAATATGGTCCAAACACTTCACACAATTACATGTTTTTTTTTTTTAATCTTTATTTTTTTTTAATGAGTAAAAATAGTAGAAAATCATGAAATATACATAATATAACAAAATCTACAGTTCTTTAAAACAAATACTCCAAGAAAATTATTTCTTATTTTATTCTAAGGTTTCGACTGGTTTCGACATTTTAATTTGGAATAAATTGAGGCTGATCTTCCTTTAGCACAAAAAAAAAAATCAATCATGTGTCGGATTATAGAATTTCAAACCTTGTACAAATGTAGAGCTTTTGTACAAAAAAAAAAGCGGGTGGGTAGGATATTTGAGTTGTCAAATAATGTTTTCCTTTCAAGAAAAAAAAAATCCTAAATCATGAGGGATGACGGTTTGTCCACCATCCTAGGGTACACAAACCCTAATAGAGTTTTAGAACTTTTCCAAATTATCCTCTTGATACCTCTCGAGTGCATCTCAAGTCCCACAGTGAATAAGAATCTGTGGGCACAAGAAAACTAAGTCTCGAAAGAATGTACTTTTTAAGTGCAATTTTTTTTTTTTTTGGTAGAATAAGGGCAATTATATATCATGAAAATGATAATTTGCAGAGGGTGATCACAGAAATTCAACAATGAATATACCCTCTTCAACCCCTCACCTCTAAAGAGCCATTGTTTATTATCTCAACAATTAAACCCTACTTATGAAGGAGAACTAAAACCAAAAAAAAAAAAAAAAAGGAAAAGAGAAATCAAGCTCTACCATATTCCATTATGGATAGAAGATTAAAAGATAAGATCTCAATACCTTTGCTGCACATGCTAACATCAACCGCGATTCCACATCCCTTTGGAAGGCTCAAAGCATCTTCCTGAGTAACATTAAATTGCTTTAAAAGATCTTTGTTGTCGAAGATTTTACATGGGCATTTGGGTTGATCAGTGAACATCTGCTTCAATGGAATACAACAAGTCGATGGTGGAGATGGAGCCTTCAAAAATTTCTGGCAAGGAACCAGGTTCTTAACACAATCTGCGATATCACTAGGGATCTCTGGTTGAGAGAAGCCCAAGAAAACCCATGAAGAGACAAGAATCAAGGACAGCAAGAGCTTAGATTCCATGGCTGGCTTCAAAAGAGAACAAGAAGAAGAAGCACCTTGTGATCAGAAAGATAAAACAAGGGCTTTTCCCTTTTCTTTTTTCTCCTCTTATTTCTTTGAGCTAAAGATGGTTGGGTACTTATAGCCTATAGGATTGCTATATATAGAAACGATATGGTGGGAAATAGCTGTCAGATATCCATTCAAATAGCCAGATTAGAAAGAGCCCTTATCTAAATTCAGCAAGTCAAAGTCTAAATTTAGTAATCCAGGGTATATCTCGGATCACAATCTTATTTTCCTCCCCATCAATCCATATATCATTTTTGGGCTAAAGCCAATATAAGTACTTTGACAAGTGGTCTAAGCCAAGGATTCAGATCTTATCCTGCCAGGAGGTGGCTGGAGAGGGACCAACTAGACACGAAAGAGGAAAGAGAAAGTGGAACTCCCAGTTTCTCTCTCTCTCTCTCTTCTGTTTTGAAGTATTTTTATTTTTGTTAATCAAGGTGTTCGGGTCAACTTACGTGTACTTTGACTAATCCTCAGAGAGACAAATGCAGCAACCCACTATTACAGTCTTCACTTAAATCACAAATGCACAGATGGAGAATCGAACCTAGGACAGTGCACCTGTTTTGAAGTATAACAGATAGCATTTTTCTTTATCATGAGCATGTCCATGGTTTTGACAGAAAATCCGATTCGTCAGGTGATATTTTAAAGTTTGACATTCAGAAAACCTAACACTTTGAGAAGGGAGTTCATTCGAGAAGTTCAATATATATATATATATATATATATATGATGAAATTTCACCCAGTTTTCATCACATGGATTCATAGTTGTATCTCATCTACCAAGTTGTCAGTCTTTGTGAATGACAAACCCTGAGGGATTTTTGGTCATAGAATTGCAATTAAACAAGGCTACCAATACCTCCATACAAATTTACTTTGGTTACAGAAGTGCTACACAGTCTTCCCTTCATAGAATGTATATTTGGCTATGTTCCTGGGGAGGCAAACAATTTTTCTCACTCCCTAGCTTGGAAGGACTTGTCTCTGGCAAATGAGAGAGATTGGTCGTATTCCAGTTGTTGGCTTAAGGATTTATGTAACTAGGAAGCCTTTGTTGCGGGTACGATGTCTTGTATTCTCGAGAATGCATTTGTGGGCTGATTTTGAATGGCCGTTAAGAGACCTAGGGGCCGTATTTCATTCACTGACTACAGGATTTTTGTGATCAGGAATTCTATTGTTTGGGGAGACGGGTATAATGTCTTGTGTTCCCTCGCTTGCATTTGTTACATATGTGAATTTATATAATCGGGATGCCTTTGTCGGGGGACAATTTCATGTATTTTATCGCTAGCATTTGTTGGCTCATTTTAAATGGCCATTAAGAGACCAAGGGACTGACCGTATTCATTCCCTGACTTCAAGATTTATGTAATCACAAAGCCTTTGTTCGGGGTACAATTTTCTTGTATTAATTCCATTGCTTGCATTTGTTACATATGCGGGTCTTATATGGATTATATCATTCTCGCGTTGCTACTGGTGTTGGTGGGAGATCTACTCATCAGTCATATCACTTTCACCTAGCTACCATTGAGATCAAGGAGAATCCTTATCCTTTTATATGATTTTCTCTTCCCAATTGTTTTTCTTCCATTGTTTCTATTTGTATCGTGATATAATTTTGTAAGTTCTTCCTTATATAAGAAAATCTCACTCTCTCTAATCAACATAGAATAAGAAAATCAACTACAGAGCCCTCCACCTTGTTCATCTTAGTATCAGAACCAAGTGGGAGGTCTTGTGTCCAGGCCTTTAGTGGGACCCATGATGCCATAGACTCAAGATACTCCCTTTGGTTGCTACAAGAGATAAACGATAAAACTGCACCCTTCCAAACAGCCTAAGTTTTTAGGAAAAAATGGCTGTGCTTGCCTTGAATGGCCTCATCATCCTTGTTAACCCCATGAGTTGGTAATTAGTCCCAAAATTTACCAATTTCTTGTTGCTCTCCAAAGGAATACTTCCATGAGAATTCCACTCATAAAGATCATATGCTGCTAAGTATAGAAAGGTGGTGCAAAGGGCATAGGATGAGGACAAGGACATGTAACTGATTTGAAATATAATTGAAAAATTAAATCTGATTACATATCTGTTTTTTTTTTTTTTTTTTTTTTTAATTTAGCAGAACAGATGAACCTAAAATGCTGACAAAAGAGCTACAAATGTAGCAATGAAACCAAGTCCAGTGAAAGGAGAGAGCCCATCTGCTGAGTTTTTTTTGGATGGGGTGTCAGTAGAGTTGCCATGATCAGTACCTGAAAAATGGAAAATTGAGTCAATAAGATGAGCTAAAAGTTGAATTTTTGTGTAGATTCTCAGAGATTATGTTTCAATACAAACAAAGTAGAAAGGGAGAGACCATCCAATATGGTGGAAGCATAACTACTAGTTTCAATTTTCTGATGGCATCTTCTTGGTTGGTAGAAAGTATATGGCTGAGCTAGTCATATAGGTTACAATGATCAAAGCATATATTTTCTCTTGACATAGACAACATGTCCTAAGGGTAGTTATTGGTGTTATAAGTGATATTTTAGAAGGTCACAAGATAGATATGAGTTATCCCTTTTTTTATTTTTTTTCTATGTACATAATCATCCATTCTTGCTCAAAGACTAGAGAGAGCACAATAATGGCTAAAATACTGGATACATGCATGGGAATGCATACATAAAATGTATGTTGATACATAGTGGGCATTTGATTGAGTTACTATAAAATTTAACACGTGACAGAATCCAAACTATGTCTTCTGTACATGTGGTAAAATACGTGTTTTGTGAAATTTGGAAAACAATAGACCTTAGTCTCTCTCTCTCTCTCTCTCTCAAGAGTGCATGAAAGAAATCATATTTGCTAGATGGGTTAACCATGCCACCATGGTTATCACTTATCACACACCATTTTTTCCAAATTGAGAGATATTAAAGAGGTTATCTGCTTTACTAGTTTGCAAAATAATATCAAACCCTCAGCCCTAGACAATGAATGCAAGTAGTTCTCTGGATTATCAGTCATTACCTAACCTAATTAATTATAAAAATTAAATATAACAAAAAGAAGCTTAAGAACCTCACCATTAGAAGTTGCTGAAGCCGGTGAAGGCGCTGATGGCCCAGCTGTAGCAAATTAAGCAAGAATCAATAATTTAAAAACCTCCACTGCACATCCTCACCATATAATCTAAGTTTCTAAAAATATTTACCCGAAAAAAAAAAAAAAAAAAAAACTTAAAAACTGTAATGCCACCCCATCATAATGGTGGCTTTTTAATCGAGCATCCTCAACAAAGGATGAAAAGAATTATGACTCAAAATTGATTTTCAGGTATTAATTAATTGAAACGAAGGAGTAGCCAAGATGAATTTTTTATTGGTCCCTACTCTATAGATGGGGGAGGGGATAGATATAAAATTTTCTTGTTGCCTGCAATCGCAAGGGTTGAATGGAATCTTGTTTCTATTAAAAAGAATATTTGGAAAATACTAAAACCTAAAGGGGTATTTGCGAACCCATAGAGTAGAGGAAGGTTAGCCAAATCCGATACAATTTGATCTGAAATCAATAGAAGACAATCCCATGTCAGATTATGGGTGTTTAAGCCTTGCACAAATATAGAGTTTCTTGTACACAGAAAAAGGAAGAAGGGATATCTTAGGTGTCAATTAATATTTTCTTTGGAATTTTTTTTTTCTTGTGGACCGTTCACTGCATGGCTTTAGGGCCATTCGACGAGAGAGGAGGAGGGAGTGGTCTAGGGGTCTTGTCTTTGGGATCACACGGTGAACCTCACTGCACCCTCCAAGAAAACAAAAGTGGATCTAGTGCATAGCGCATTGACAACTTCTGTTTGGACTTGTGTCACATGAGTCTATGAGTGTGTATTAAATGATTATAGAAAAGGGAAAAAAAAAAAAAAAAAAAAAAAACCTTTGCCAGCCTGCAACTCAGCACAAGAAATCAAAATCAACCATTCCATTATAGATAAAAGATTAAAAAGAGAATTATCTGATATTACCTTTGTTGCACTTATTAACATCAACAGTGATTGCACATCCCTTTGGAAGCTTCAAAGCATCCTCTTGTGTCATGTTAAAATTCTTTAAAAGCTCTTTGTTGAAGAAGATACCACACAGGCATTTGGGATCATCCTTGATCATCTCCTTCAATGGAAGACAACATGTCGCTGGCGGCGACGATGGATCCTTCAAAAAAGGCTGGCAAGGAAGGAGCTTTGTAATGCAAGATGAATCAATATCAGCACCCAATCCTCTTACATTATTAAGGTCTTGAGAGAAGCCCAAGAAAACCCAAGAAGAGAGAAGAATCAAGGATAGGAAGAACTTGGATTCCATAGCTTTCTCTTTTCTTTGAACTAAAGATGGTTGGGAAGTTAGAGCTAATAGGATTGCTATATATATAAAGATGGCTTAGTGTGAAAGAGCTGTCAGTTGTTCACTCAAGTAATGTAGAAACTCAAATAATTAAATTCCCAAAAAGCCTTTTAAAAAGGAAACAACTAATTATCCTCCAAGAGGTTCAGTCTTGTACGTATCGATATTGACAGTGACAGTTACTGATATTGATACCGATACACTCCAAAAATAGTTTCTCTTAATCAAAAAATTATATTTTATTGGAGGAAAAAGAACGTTACCGGGTCTAAACACAGAGGGCTGCGAAATTATGTTTTCCATCCTTGTCAAACCCAAAAACTCACACTATCTTTATGCCCACGTGCGTCCTTCTCATTGACACTAAGGCCGCACAACCAAAGATCGTTCTTTTCCCCCCTTGTTTTGGGGATGCGTTATTTTGTCGAAGAGCATGCAAGAGCATGCAGACAGAAAATATGCGAAATGACTACCACATCCCTCTTAATCGATGTCTAAATATGCATTCTCATTAGCCAAGGTGTTGGTGCAAGGATTAATCTTTTTCTCTTTATATACAGTGAACTACAACCTTGAATATGCAGCCATATTATACTTTTCAAAATTAGCTGGAAGTCTTCACGTAATTTCAAAAAACACCTAATTCCCATTTAAGACATTAAAACTTAACTGTCAAAAAGTGATGAGTTAGACAATTGAAGTTTGGAAGTTGCAAATCTTTAGAATTGATCAAATTAAACCTTCGCCCCTTGGCTTTGTTTATATCTAGATGCATGGCAGCCCCACTTTTTATTTGTCAAAATTGCATCATTTATTTATTTATTTAGGGGGTGTGAGGGTGGGGGTGGGTGTGGAAGAGCTTTGGGTACGAGATCACTAGAAACTATGTTAGTGCTAGCTTGTTGAGGATTGATGTTTTGTATTTTGTTTGAGTTGTGCTTATCTAAATGACCATTAAAAGCATGTAGGATTTGAGGGATTTTTTTTTTTAAATAGAAACGTGAGGAAGAGAGCCTATAACACTATGCTTCATTGCTAATAAAGCCGGATATATCATATTGTTAAATCACATATATCCTTGCATTGTTTTTATTTGATTATTCTTTATTGAGCAATTTACATCCCCTGAAAAAAAGAAGTGTAGCTTTTACTAGAAATGAACCCAATAATATGTAATTGAGCAAAGAAAAAAAAAAAGATAATCAAATAAAAATAAATACAAATATTTACAAAAAATTTTCCTATGTTACCCATGCATGGGATGAGATGGTCTCGTCCACCCCATAAATTGATGAGAGATTATATAAAGGGGAAGGGGGTTCGTTGCTCGACAGACTATTGAGATTTAGGGGCAAAATAGAGAGAGATAGATGATAGTTACAATGATTTGTACAATAGGGGGGTGGATTTTGTTCCATGTAAGTGATCCAATGCTCAAAACTGATCACCATCACTACAAGAAGCTAAGGTTCTAGCGGAAATACCTTTGGTACAGCCTCTCCTGAGTTTTTTATTGTTGAAAATCCACCGCTAAATATAGTGTAACTATTGCTATATATGTGACGGTATTTTGTTGTTGCCCATGCCCCATGGTACTTTACCGTCGTTAGAACTAAACATTTAATAGTGGTATTGTACAACTATGAAACATGATTATTCATAAAAAAAAAAAATAAATAAATAAAAAACTTTTAGTGAATTTTTTTAACAGCTGAAAGATAGTTCGCTCTGTGCTCACCATACGGCTGCGTGTTTTACAATCATAATGATTCACCGATTGATTTATGTATCTATATCTCTTTTCAAATTCAAATTCTTTTGAATTTTTTTTTATTCATTTCTCGACAAAACCAAACATGCCAAAGTCATTGCCCGGGTGGTTTGAATTGATGGCTTTATTTCTTTATGAGGCCCATCAAATCCAGGCCCATGCATCTCAATCCCAAAACAGGCCCAGGTCTAACATTAACGGTGAAGTCTTCATTTTGGGGGAAACCTGCGTTCATAATACGTTTGGGCAAGAATTCTGGGGTTTCTTCTCCAACTGGACTCTGCAACTTTAGAAAGTACCATCTCCAAATCCATGGATCAAAACCAGAGGACGAACAGAGCTTATCAGTTTCATCCCGCGAGAGCAGCCATTGTTGATCTCTTCAATCTCTACTTAGGGGTACTTGCTGTACTCTTTATCTCTCTTTCTCTCATGACATTCTTTGCTAGTTCACTTCCTCGCCTATCTCATGAATCCGCTCTTATTTATTGGAAGTTTGATTCTATTGCAGAGAAATCCCCGCCAAAAATCAGATGATGCCGTTCGAGAACCCCCGTAAGATTTTGTAACTTATTGTGTTTGATGTTATCATTTTGGCTTCTGCCCGTTATGAACTTGTTCAGTTCGCTCCTGTACATTTTTAGCTAGTAATATACGTGCTCTTCCACTTAGCTGAAAGAGAAAAAAAGTTCTTCCGGTAAACAATGATTCAAGCTTATAGCAATTGGTTTACCCAAAAAATTGATGTTCAGAAGAGAAATTGTTCTGTGAAAAGAGCCTGTACCTAAAGCTATTAGTCGCAATTACCAAATAACTTTGTAAGTTCTACAGTATGGATTCACTTTATAATAGCATGGACGCCCTTAATTATAATATGCATAAGATCCCAATGGGAATGGGTCAAATGGAGAATTTCACCTTTGTCAATAGAATTGTATTTTAAGTATTTGACGTTTGTGTTTTTTGTCACACCGTAATACCAGTTTACAATGACCAGAAAGGGCGTATTATCATATTGCGCTGTAATGACGTGTATCATTAATGGGGGTTCGAGGTGTAGTCATAATTTATTGCTAGTTGGTAGTGAAGTTCTTAGTTTCAATTCATTCTCTTTTTATACTTATATAATAAGTTATAAATTTTAGTGATGAAAGAAAGGAAAGAGAGCAGTAGTACAGGTTTTATACTGCCAAAAAACTACAAAGATAGGAATTCCACTCTCTCTCTATCCTATTAGACCATCTGCTCTTATATGTATCCATTTATTTTGATTGGTAACATATAATTCTATTCAATTGCGAGTGAGATTGTAAACCTTGACGAAGAACATTCCTGCCTACATAATCTGCTAGAGTGGCCAATTAAACATAAGATTAAATATGATGCCCATGATCTGATATCCATCTGGTTAGCTCCAAAATCCAATCAATTCATATCCGAAACACTTTCTTAATGTGTGATCAATCCATAACTCATGCTTGTTTAGATGCGTTTGCATTTTGACTGTCATCTTTACATATTCTTTTATCCCCGTCCTTCCATAGTTCCCACCTAATTTAAAGGGACCACCACCACCACCACCACCACCACCACCAACAACAACAACAACAACTCAGCCTTTTCCTAACTAAATGGGGTTGGTTAACTTAATTGTAAAGGGACCACAGACCATAAATTGCATCATTGAAGCCCAATTGAATGCATTGTTAGAGCTTGAAAACCTCTTGAGAAGCTTTGGGGACAAGTAACCTCACCTTGAGAGAGCTAAGGAATAGCTCCTTTCCTACATTAAAATAAATGATTACAACATATCATCAGACACATTACTTGGCATTCACGATGAACTTATCCTTTAAGTGGATGCTTGAGCTTGTTAACTAGTGTCGATGATCTAGCTAGAAAAGAAGTCTTAAGAAAGATGAAAGTAGGCTAGATACCAGGTAATGTAAGGCTATTCACCTAAGCAAATAACCCCAGATAATGTGTGAACTCCAAACCAAACTCAATCTCAGGTTCAGATCTAATTAACAACTCAGATCTGGAAAAATAGGCTGAATAAGGAGAAAATAGAGAACTCACTCATCAAGACTCGGGTGAGCCTGCAAACCTGATGGAAGGTGGATGGTTATAGCTTCAAACAACCCTCCAAATATAGCTGATAACAAATATTTGTGCTAACACAAACAAGCAATAGAAAACCCAAAACAGAAATTAGGGTTTCTAGGGCTTGATAGGGAGAAAACTTGCAGTCGAAACTTGCAATCGGAAGCCTAGGCCTTCAAAGGCCTCCAAGTAATAATCAAGTTCTCCTTGGGGGAGGGGGTGAGAAGTAGAACAAACCCTCAAAAGGGTTTGAAGATTGGTCGTCAGATCTATGGGATTTGAGAATCGACCCAAGCAGACAAAACCCTGAATGCTGAAATCAGTTTTGTGTCCTTGGCTAATCTTCAATCTTCAATGGTTGCTAGTCTTCAAGGCTTCAAAGTGCTTCAATCTCACTCTCAACACTCTCACAATGATTAAACAAAGAGGAAAAGGAAGAGGAACCTCTAAGATAGATGTGGGTGGGATGGACTATATTAGTCCTAGGGCTCTCAACTACAACTATCTCAGCTATTGAAGGAATTCTTTCTCAGAATTCGGGAGCAAGCATGGTTGCAATTTTCACTATTCATCAAGTAATTTTTTGCGATACAATGCTTCTATTTAGAGTTGAGGCTAGGACTCCAATTACATAGTAAGAACTAACATAGGAAACAATTCAAAATGGAAAGAACCAACTTTAAAGTACAAAAAAACTACCAAATAACAATGACTTCCTCACTAAAAAAGAATAAGATAATACTAGATCCTTCTGGAGAACTCAAACTAGAACTCAACCCTTGTAGTTGTCCAAGTCAAACACTACAAGACAAAAATTACAGCTCGCAAGAAGGAATTGGTACGGAAAATGAGGCCTTTATGAAAGGCTTCTATTGATCCACTCGATGGCATGGTTTAAGATCTCGGTGAGATCTCGCTAATATCTTGTTTTTTCAACCTGCATGGTGAGGTATAAATTGCACAAAACTCAACTCGCGTAATCTCATTCTGTCTGTCCTCTCTCTACTTTTTTGAAGAAAAAACACTTGGGAGCAAGGATTTTGGTGTTTTTGCTTGAGGATATCCATTTATACACTCATTGAAGCTTAAAGAATAGAGAATATTACCTCCTCATCCACATTTGGAGTTACTTTTCTTCTCAAGAACCATTTTAGATAAAAAAAAGCTTCTCAAAACCATTTTTTCTTAGAAACATCATCAATACTTGTTGTTTTACATTGTTTTTATTTTTTATTTTTTTTATTTTGTATTTTTTTATATGTGATGCATATAACGCTAATCTATGGATTCATGGAGGGAAATATATTTTTCTGTTTAAATAAATGATGCATATAACACTGACCTTATGTTCTTATGTGGCTTATCTTATGTCATTTCAAAATTTCAATGTATGTGAATGTGACTCATCAATCATGAATGTTAATGGTTAAACAATTAAGTAATTATCTATGATGTCTTTTAAATTCTTAGGAAAATTTACATCCGCCTCTCCTTGCATTTGCCTTTATTACGTTCTTCCCCCCCTCGAGTATCATTTATTACATTTAAACCCACCTAAACTAACCCCAATCTCACGGTGTTAGTTTTGAAACTGAAAAGACATAATTACCCATAACATATAAACCTCAGCTTTAAATTCCTATTGTACCCCTTATCACTTTTATAAAACAAAACCCCCCAAAATCAACCCCAACCGAAAGAGGAGCTTACCTTGTCTGGAGAAGGTGGATAGGAGGTTGCATTTTCTGGTGAAGTGAAGGAAACTTTCCGGTGAAGGTGGAAAGGAGGCTGCATTTACCTTGGGTGTGCTTAGGATGTTTCTGTTGGTGGATTTTTTTAGGGTTTGATCGGATCGTCTGTGGGACCGGCTCTGTGGTACCATTGGAGGTCCTCCCGCTGCAACTCTCCCGTCCAAACGGTCCTTGCTTCCCTCTCTGTTTTACTCCCATTTGGCTGGGACTTACCTGCTGCAATTTGGTTTTGTGCAAATTTTTACCTCTTCAATCACGAACTTTCACCTCTGTAGAGATCTTGAGAAGGAAAATTAGGGACAAAGCCCGATTTGGGAGTGCATTATCTTAGTTGCAGCTGAAAACACGGAACATTATAGTGAGAATGTCTACCCCGCTTTTCTTTTTTAAGAAAATTGAACTTGTTCACTTATACGATGGAAACCCCAACCAACTATGTAGTTCAGCCTCTCCTCTCCTCTTCCTTGTATTCTATTCTGATTTATGTTTTGTGTAATTTTAGTCTGATGCCTTGGGAATTGATAAGATGTCTTGAGAACTGATAATTTCTTCGTTTTGAGATTGTGGGTTCTGTGGTTTTTGCTACATGAGCGTTTGTATTTGATCTTCTGCATTGGAAGATGCTGTTGATGTCTGTTTTTGCTGATAAGGAGCAGATTATAGTTCTTTAAAAGTCCAATCAGGGAAGACACAAGAAAATCAGATTGCAGTGGACTGTCTTCGTTGCTCGAGAAACCCTTCGGTTAACATACCTCAACAAGCATCTGTAGCTTTAGGAACTAATTTTCTTTTCTTTGTTTATGTTTCTGGCAACATTCAAGCTGGTACAGTATTTTTGATATGGTAGATTTGATCGTTATCTTGGCATCATTGGCAGCAGTGAAGCTAGGGCAGTGTTTGCTCAGTGAGATTTCGGTGACCTTTCCTCACCGAAGCAGACAGAGAAGCTCAGATATTTCGGTGACCTTTCCAAACCAAGGAGTGGATTCTCTTATTTGTTGGTAGGTTGAAGAAAATGGGAGTGGTATTGTGGGCATTAACTAAAATATGGCTCAACTTAACGGATCAGACCTCAAACCAGTCTCGCGGTGTTAGGTTTGTGGATTTTAATGTAATAAACAAAACTCGAGGGGTGGACGTAATAAAAACTCGAGGGGAGGTGGATGTCAATTTTGATTATGTTATGCCATGTGTTGATTGTGGAATAGAGCATACTAGCTGAGGGTCCAAAGAGTCGGAGACTACTTACATAGGGTATGAAGTCAAAGTACCATTTTAGGTTTGATTTTTTAAAAATTGATGTTTCCATTTCGTTTAGAAGGCCTAAAATGTGGTAAATACCAAGTTTCAGGGGTTACAAAGACCATATGGCCACCGAGTCGACAGGGGGAAAAATACATGATCTCGGCGAGAGCTCTTTGTTTTGGATCAGCGAAATGGGCTGTATAGGGTCGGTTCTAAAATACTAACAAATGACATATCTGTAGAGAATCAGGCTGGTTCGATGGCCATAACAAAGCTGGTTCGATGGCTGAAGTAGAGAGCCAGAATTGAACCAAAATTGGGCCACCTTGGGCTGGCTTGATGAGACAAAACTGAACCAGATTTGGTTATTTGACTTAGCAGCTCGATTTACATCACCAAGCCCCGATGGGGTCTTGATAGAAGTGTGGAAGGGCTTAGGATTATGTGGTGTATCTTGGTTAACCAATCTTTTTAACAAGATTATGAGCACAAAGCGAATGCTAGATCATTGGATGAGAAGCATTGTAGTTCCGATCTGCAAAAATATATCCAGAACTGCAATAACTATAGAGACATAAAACTAGTGAGTCATTGATGGGGACATCAAGGTGTACAGGCGCAAGAAGAAGAAGAATCAGCCATCTTTGTGGCTGGAAGAATAGAAAGAAGAAGAAGAAAGAAGAAGAAGAAAAAGGAGGAAGAAGGAAAGCTCGATCCAGCCATTCCAACGTTGGATCAAGTCCCTTTCTCTTTCCAGATTTCAGCAGATTTTGTGGGCCCCATTAGTTATTAGTTTAGTAGTTTATTTGTAGTATATTCTTTTCCTTGTTAATCTTTTAATTAATTAGGAAATTACTTTATTGGTTGATTAGTTTTTAGGAAGTCTTTATTTACTAGTCAATTAACTATTTTTATTTTTAGTAACTAAATTGATATTTATGTAATGGCTTAGGCCACAGTTGAATAAATGAAAGAGATTATTGAAAACAAAGAACAGCCCCAATTCCCCCCCCCCACGATTTTCCTCTCTTCCTCAATCTCGTCTCTCTTTTCTTTTCTCTCTCTGTCTTGATCTTCTCTCCCTTTCTCGATTTTCTCTCGTCTTGCCCACCCCCCCTCTTTCTTCCATTCTGTTCTTTGCTGCTGCTGTTGCTGCCGCCGCTGCCGCTGCACTATTGCAGCCACTGTTTGCACAACTGAAGGTCCTGTTTCTTGGATAGATCTCCACCTGGGTTGCCGCAGACTTCCTCTCCAATAACTGGGTAGCTGCTGGTCTATCCTACAATAACTGGGCTGCTGTTGATCTCCTCTTCGATATTGGACTGCTACTGGTCTCTCCAACAAATAACCAAGAACTGTTGGGCACTCAATGAATTTTCTTCATCAGCAACAGCGTGGACAACAAACTTTTTATCCTTGGAGGACATCATCTTCTTCTTTTCTCCTCAAACCAGGACAACAACAAGGTAAATAATCAAACTAAACCCCCCACCTCCATTAATCCCTGTTATATGTTGCAGCCCATTAGCATTGAAGCCAGCCCTTTGGCCCCTCGTTTGTGCCTAATTTACCTATTGTTTTAAGTCTTTCCCTTCACTGTTATAACCCTAAAACCCTTGCTGAATTTCTATTTTTGTTGGCTGCTATAGGACATCGATTGTTTGTGTAACTTATTTGGTGTCTAGACTGATTTGTGCTGAACCTAACATTTGTATGATGTTTGTTCCCATCCCCATGCCCCCACTTGAAGTTTTGGTAAGTTATTATGTGTTTTTCTGCTTAGATTGATATTGCCCCTGGCTACATGTTGGTTTGTCTTTATTTATTGCACGTTGAATCTTATTTTGTTGAGCATACCTAAACCCCAACCTAATCCTAAGACTTCCCCTTAAGTTTGTTTTATCTTAATTGAGTCGCTTTGTAGGGACCCTAGTCTTCTAGGAAATCCACTACATCAGTCATACTATGAAATTTTGTGAGAAGGTCATTCAAGCCCGCCTGAGAAGAGAAACCACGATCTTGGAGAATCAATTTGGTTTTATACCAGGTAGATTCATAGTTTTTAAGGCAGTAAGGCGACGAAGGCGTTTGAGGGTCTTTCAGAGCACTTAGCGATAAGGCGGGCATAAAGTGTCGCCTTATCGACTAAAACTTTCCTGTGTAATTTTTTTATAAAACCAATCAATTTGGCTCAAATCCTAGTTAAATCCTATTACTCATATGTTAAATAAATATTAAAGGTTCATATTCATACCAATGTAAGATATTCATCAAGAAAACAAATCAATAAAGTGAATAAACTAAGTTCATCAACCATCAACCATCATCAACCATATTAACATATAATATAAATACATAATTATGAAACAAAATTATAAATATAAAGAAAAGAAGACATAAAAAATACAAGTATTTATTACACTTACCTCTATGATGTCAAAATGAGTGCCTAAGCCCTAAGGTCATCCACTATATTTCTACTCCTGTCAAAGAAGAATGAAGCTCACCGCTGCCGGAGCAAAATGGTCGCCTAGATCAGTGGTTCTTCTTTGTTCTTTGATTCCTTCTCAAAGCCATTTCTTAAAACCCTTGACAAAATCCAAACCCTGTTTGTGAATCGTGTTTTTGTTTTGTTTGTTTTGGTTATTTTTTGAGTAAAGCTGATCCCATACATCTCAAGTGTTAACAAAACCATACACCTACCAATAAAAAATCTATATTTGGAATCTTCATCAAATAATTTTAAAATGTGTTTAAAAAAAAAAAAAACCCATAGGCTTTGTTTTGTTGCAAGGGGAATGCAAATTTTTCATGTAAAGTGGAATTTTTTTCCCAGAAAAACTAAATTTATATGTTTGATTGCAAGGGAAATATATTTTACATGTGAAAAAAAATTCACTTAACCATTAAAATTTCCCTTTTTATTTCCCCACCAAAATAGGAAGAAAAAAAAAGCCCTACTCTCATGATCTCTCCTATGCTTGCGACTCTCACCCCGCTTATGACTCTCATTGATCTCTCTCTCTCTCTCTCTCACGTGACTCAATTGGGTTTGTTTTGACCAAAAGACTTTGGGTTTGAGCCAGATGGAGCATTACTGACCTGTTGGGTTAGTTTTGACAAAAAAACTTTTGGAATGGGCCTTTCAGTCGTTATCACTTGTGTTTTATTACTGTTTTCTTTGTGATCATCTTTTATATTATTTTAAATATTTATTTATGTTGCATTCATTTGATATATAATATGAAATGGTTTATTTTGGTTAGTGATAGAACATAGTATCTGATGACATTTGATTTGATTTGGTACAGACCATGAATGACCTGATTCACATAACCAATATAAATTTTGAGGAGCTGGGTGGGTTCTGGATTGAAAAGTACTCCCCCCCCCCATTTCGTTTGAGGAGTTTGGTTGGATTATTAGTTTTTTAAAATTTTACGTCTATTTTACATCCAACCAAACAACTATGGTAAATTAATTTCACTTCATTTCTGTTGCAACCTAACGACTCGAAAGAGAAAAAAAAATCGCTTCACTTCACTTCCCTTCCCATTTCCCTTGCAACCGAACGCAGCCATAAGGAGCCACTTCACATAAGGCGGAGCACTGCCTTACCATCTCTAGACCGCATCAGCGTCACGCCTTAGCAGTGCCTTAAAAACTATGGGTAGATTCATGACAATAGCTATTTACTTACTTCGGTGTAATATAGGACTAGATTTGAAAGCTCAAACTAGACCCAAACAACAGGAACTTTTAAACCAAAGAACAACCAATAATCACCCAAAATTAGACAGCAAACAACAGTTCAGAAGTAAGAGTCAAACAGTCCTTGTAAACCAGAAATTTCAAACCCAGAATCTGGAATTTCTGAAAACAGAGATTACACCAACAAATAGGATTAACCAGCAGCAGGTATATGACATTAATAAGCCACAGTCAATAACAAAATATCATAGAAACAGGGAAGTCAAACCAGACATATCGGTTCTGGCTCCTGTTCAGAAAAAGTCACGATAGGACAAAAAAAAAAAAAATGGAGATTTCTAATATCTCACTAACCACAACCCAGATTCCAGAAAGGGCCAAAAAATGAATCGAGCCTTTCTATCAATGAGGGTGACTTTTGGTTAAAATCTCAGGCAAAAGTGACCAAGGAATAGGTCTGGACAGAAGTTGAGAATTCTTCACAGAAAAGCCTATCGCTGGACAGAACTGAGAACAAAGATAAATACCTGGAACCGTAGAGTAGGGGTGTCAATTGGATGGTTCGGTTCGGTTTCGGTTGGGTTGAATAGGTTTCGGTCTAGGAATGAGGGAGACCAAAACCAATCCATTAAGAAACTTCGGTTTTTGGTCGGTTTCGGTTTCGGTCCCGGTCCAGTTTGGTTTCAGTTTATCTTGGTTTTTCAATATCGGGTTAATACCGGTTTAGTTCGGTTTATTATTGGGTTTGAACCATAATGAAATCTTACATACATAACTTATAGTGACAAGATTTGACGAAAAAAACACTTTAAGTTTATGATTATGATTAAATCATGGTTTATCGTTGTAAGGGAACTAATATTGAAACCAATGGATAACAAATTACTGAGAAGAAAACTAATATTGAAATCACAAACGAACCCTATTATCCCTAATCATTCATTTAAGTATCCAACTAGTTTTGTGTAGTGAACAAGGAAATCAATGGAAGCATTATTATAATTTACAAATCAATTTCTTTATTCATAACCTAATATTCAATGATTTGTAACAATTCCCCTTACAATAAAATTTTTTCTCAGTAATATTGTGAAAAATGGATAGTCAATTCACTAATTTATAATATCATAATCATTTATTTTTTTATCGGTTTCATTCGGTTTGATTATTGGTCGGTTCGGTTTGGACTGGTTTTCAGCCAGTCCCAACATACCTCAGTCCAAAACCAATCCAATAAGGATTTGTTTGGTTCGGTTCGGATTTTATCGGTTGGTTTCGGTCAATTTTATCGGTTCAGGCTAGGTTTTGACACCCCTACCCTAGATAGTAATATAATCCTTGAAAACAAAGCCTGAGAATGCTTGAAGAACAATAGAAAATCCACTCGGGTTTCCCACCGCAGAGTGTCGACCAGATCAAATACCAGCCCCTTGTTCTGTGATCAGACACACGTAAGAACCCAATAGATGCATAACAGCGACCAGCAGCAAGTTCTTTTTTTCAAATCAAAATCGTGGGGCTTTGTGTATGAGCCCCTCTTTATTTATAATGATGGGGAAAGTATTTACAAATAATAGAAACTCAAAGTTACTAAAACTACTAACATGTAGCTACTAAAAACTGAAATTGTAAACTAATGAAATTAGAAACTAACTTAAAACAGGAATTAGAAACTAACCAAAGGACTGAAATTAGAAACTAAGTAAACTGAAATTAGAAACTAAGTAACAATCCAATAACCCCCATCACTAGCCCAAACCGTGGGCCATAATGAGCCAGATCTGGTCGACCCAGTTAGCTACTTGTGTCGACTCTATTATTCCTTCTTGTGTAGACCTTCGGTGCTGCATCATGGTGGCTCAAGGAAATTTTTAGAGTTGGCAAGAATGATCTTTGTTGAATCATGCAATTAATGCCGCAATGGCATTTTAGGCCTTTCTCCCCTCCACCAACCCTAAAAATGAGGGGTGGTGGATGGGGGGGCATACTTGTAGTTTTCCTTTTGTCTTGCTTGTTATAAATAAATGCTTGATTGATCTCATTATTCACTCAAGCATTCTGCCCTAATTTGGCTGTTAACATGGTATCAAAGCCATTCTTCTGATCTAGGGTTTTCAGCCTTCCCCTTCTCTTCTTCCTAAATCTCAAGCCTCCATCCCATCTCAACTCCGCCTTCTTCTCAACCTCCATCTTGTTCTCTTCCTTTTGTCTCCCTAATTTCCCATAGGGCAGCACTAATGAGTGATGAGGTGATTCATATGAATCTAGTTACTACCCTGTATATTACCTCAATGTTTTAAACTCTAAAACCTTGCTTGGTGTACTTTTCCCTACCTTGCGATTTTTTTATTTTTCCTTTCTTAGGGTTTGATTCTTTCTTCTGTTAAGATCAAACCTCCTGTGGAAGATCAAGCACTACACCTTGAAGAAGTATCCATCATTGCTTGCAGCATTGAAGACCATACCCATTTGAGATTTTAGAAATCAGGGGTTTCTCTAAAACCCTAACTCCATCGATTTTTTGGATTCCCTCTCAGATACAATTGATCTTTGGAGGAGATCCTCCCCACCCCTAGAGAGGAGATTGACTCTATTTGTGTCCCTATCTACTAAGTTTTGGTGTGTGATCTCTCTTCTTCTCTGAAGTTAGGGTTTTCTCCCAAAACCCTAATTTTTCCATCTCACTAGTACCCTATCAGTCGCAAGTTATATTTGGAGGAGTGATTCAATACCCCTATAGGGCAACTCGATTCAATTTTGAGCACTTTTTGATGTCTGGTTCTGATAATTTTGGATTTCTTCCTATCATTGTCGATTTCTCCTTGGTGCCATTATGTCTGAAGTAACTACTGCAACCTTAGGATCTAATGGGCAAGTTCGCAAGGAATACCTTTTGGTGCTTGCTCTGTGAAATTGGAGGGAAGTAATTACTTCATATGGTCCAGATCATGGTTTGAGAACTTGATCGAAACTTGTGAAATTTCGTAGGTTTCGACCATATCGCTATTGTCGAAACAATATGTCCTGTCACTCCTGTCACTTTTAAAAGTCACAGGTTTCGACCAAATTTGACAAAATAAGGTCCTATAAGTTGGTCTGAAAAGAAACCCAAGCCTTCTATTAGCAGAATTTGACCCTTTCTTCTTAAGTTTTTCTCCTAGGAGCGGGAAACTTGGGGAAACAGTGGAGATTTTCATTTTTTCATAACAAAGTTGAATCTAAGGGTGGTTCTTGCTTCATCTAGGTTGGGATACCTAGCTGATGTTGATGATGCATCTTATAGATGGGCAGTGACAGACTACCAAGACAATTGGGTCCAAAACATGTCATGGGACGCATATGTGGTGCATTCAGAGGAGCTGCTATGTCATCCGCAGTGCTACGCAACTCGTGGGATGGAACCGCCTAAACACTCTACTTGGAATTGATTTTTGAGTGTTGATTGTTGTCACTTGAGTGTTGACTGTTGAGTGTTGAGAGATAACTAATGATGATGTAATATATTTATTTAATTTGGATCATTTGGATTATGTATTATGTATTGTTGAAGATTGTAGACTATATATAGTGTAGACTATGTAATTATGTAGTATAATTTCAGAAATTTAGTCAACAATCAGCGTAATGATTACCGAACCTTTGGTTCACCACATAAGTATGACTTTGTGTTCTTTTTATGAAACTAATGATGTGAATGTGTTAGAAATGTCTAAAATAGGATGTACACAAAAAATCAGGCAAAAAAAAAAAAAAGAAAACACTATTTTGGGGTCAAAGCCTAGGTTTCCACTAAACCGGAAAAAATTCCCTGGTTTCCTCAAAATTTCCCTGGTTTCGATTGAAATTTCGGTCTCCCCAAGGGTTGAAACCATGGTTTAAAGTATCTCCGATTCCGATACGATACCTTCCGATACGTATCTTAAATTTAGCTGACCGATACAATACACACCGATACGATACATGGAATTTTTAAAATCCTTTCGTATCGATATATATGCTATGATACATACCAATATGCACCGATACACCATCGATACGTACTGATACTCTATGGAAAATATGAAATCAAGGTGAAATATACGTTTTGGTATGTATCGGTGAGTATTGGTATGTATTGATCGATACGTATCGGTGAGTATCAGTATGTATCGGTGAGTATTAGTAAGTATCGATCGGTACGTATCGGTGAGTATCAGTATGTATCGGTACAGTGCGCTACGGTCATATAATGGCCAAGATGGGTATTTTTCAGAAAACACGATTTTTTGAGGGGTTTTTGTTCCAAATTTACTGCCAGCCGTATTTCTCTCTAACTAAAGTGGAAATCAAGGTTGAGAACAAGGATTTTACATTTATGGGAAAACTACAAACCTTGAATTCTTAGTGCGATACCCTCAATTTAGTGTTTATGCATAATACATGTTATCAATAGCTTTTTTTAACAAATTTTTTCTGCACAAGTGTTTAAAAAGATGTTTCATATCCATTTATATGCGTATCTTTAGCGTATCTTAGTGTATCTCTGATACGATACGATACCCTCCGATACGTATCTTAATTTTGGCTGACCGATACGGCGACCGATACCGATACTTTAATCCTTAGTTGAAACCTGGTCAAAATCTGATACCTTGTACCTTGGTCCAGATCTACCTACCTCACTACTGTTGGTAGAGGTCTCACTGGACACATCACAGGCAAATCCAGGAAACCCTCTGAAGAGAGTACACCTCAGGACAAATGGATCACCAATGGCTCACTGGTAATCTCTTTTCTGTTCAACTCTATTCATTAGCCTATTTCTAGAGCTGGGCTGCTGCACTGTTAAGCATCAATTGGGTTTGAACTTTGTCTTAGTGACAAGGTCATGCTCCATTGCCAATTGGTGAACATTGGCAGGTCCATGTGATGTGTGATGGAAGACTAGTCCCAGTTCAGTGGTCAGATTTCAGCCCTGAACCAGTAAAAAATGTTTAAATGGTGAAAGTTACAGGAACTTACAATAATGCTGCTAGATTTCAGTACTATGAAATAACATTGTTATCTTTTCCAGGAAAAGAAAAAAAAGACATTGTAATCTTATGACTATTTTAGCTCTTTTAACAACTTCCGGTGATTGTTTTTGTCTGAAATATGATCAGAGAGATAGATGCACTATCACATAAATCACCCTTGTTTGCCTTTGTCGTCAATGTGTGAAGGGAGTGTGAACTTGCAACGAGGGAAAAATTCACAAACCTCATCCATCCAAAAAAAAAAAAATGGTTTTCAAACCTTTATACATTTAGATTTCTTGGATCTTTTGAGACTCTCTAAAGTGCTGTAACCTAGTGTGATTCCTGTTTTTGCGAGGTGAGGGAGGGTTGAATTGGGTTGATCCTAACCTTTCTAGACTCTCTAACTTACTGACACCGGAGATTAGGAATGTCAATCGGTTGGTTCAGTTTCACTGGTTTCAGTATGAGAATGGGTGAATCTGAAACCAAACGAATAAGGGAAGAGTCAGTTTTGGTTTTGGTCTCTTATTGGTTTGTTATCGGGTTCGGTTTACCAAGTTTATGTATATTTAATTATGAAAAAACATTTCTTTTAATGATTTTTGGGTTCGAACTTTTTAGTAACCATTTAAGTTTAATCAACCTGTGTCAATCAAATGCTACTTTCACAGTCTGGAAGTTAGTATTCCATCAGGATTTAACTACTCTGAATCCACTAAAGAGTGCCTTTGACGACCAAAGAAACATCGCTGCATGAATCTTCTCAATTGCAAAAGCCAACCAAATGTGTGAAGTTGAGAGTGTAAGACAAAGCCAGTGGATCAGGACCCAGATGTGTTACATTAAATAATTTAGAGAAGAAATATTCCCAGTGATGGAATAGAGGAGATCTCTGGAGTTTTCATAAACAGGGAGCACCAGATGTGAAACTCCTCTAACTCGAAAAAGACATCATATCTGAATAAATATGAAATTTGAGTGTTTGTTAATTGTTAGGTTAAAGTACTTGAAAAGAAACTCAAATACATCTAACATGTTGAGGTCTCTACTCTTCCTTTCTCTTATTTTAGCTATCGTTTAGGTAGCTTTTCCCCCTTCCTTTGTGTTTAGATTGTTATAAATGTCATTATATGTTTTCACCCTTGCTATCTCCACAATTTTCTTTGCTTTATTTTTGGCAAATTGATACATTTTTTTTTAGATCCTCTTCCTCAGTTCTTTGCCAAGTCTTAAAACTAGTTTTTTTAGTCTTAATGGCTGCTTGAACCTCATCATCCCACCACCAGGTCAACTTAGGGGCATGATGTATTCCTTTTGATTCCCCTAGAACCTCTTTAGCAGCCTTCTGATACATGATTTCATCTCATTCCACATTGTATTAATGTCTCCCTTGAAGTCCCAATTTCCTTGTTTGTCTACTTTATTAGTAACCGAATTCAAGGAATCGCCTTTTAAGCTCCCCCACACCTTATCTTACGGTGAATGGGCTCCACTATTTTACATTTCTGCTAAAGAAATATAAGAAAAAAAAAGGTGATGGTGGATGTGGAGGCCCAGACTCGAGTGAACCATGTAGAGGATTGGCAACAATTCTTTAAACTTCTTCCTAATTTGTTACCCATGACTTCAACCTACTATTTTGATTCAATTATTAAGTTTGGCAGCTCCCATGGGTATTTCCAGACGATGAAAATACAAAGTATAGTACACTGAAACTCTCTATTGACTTAAACTTTCAAAAATGAAAAGCCCGCTCCAGCCTGACATCCTTTAAGTGAATTGGTCTTTACAATTTCAGAACAGCTCAAGATTGCAATATTTGCACTGGAAAGCTGACTGAATAAACTGTCAAACAGAAGTTGCCCTGAGGGAGGTGGATGACTTGGCATCCTTTGAAGCTTGAGATGTTCCTGCCTTTATCTTGCCAAGCTAGGTGTTTTGAGGCCTTTGAATTTGGTTGCGTGAGAGTCTTCGTCGATGAGTTCATATTATCTTTGTTGCATGGCTTGATGTACGATTGTGAGTTTTAGGCAATGCCCTGCCTTTCAGGTTATGCTTTCCCATGAAGGCAATACCCTAGAGGAATTCATTCCTTGTCATATTTAAAGATTTGCTTCAGGTTCCTTTACACACACTGAAAATGCTGTAATTTATGGTGCTTTTGGTTGCAGGTTCAGAATAGTATTAGTTCCATTTCAGTTTTGCCTGATGACAGCTACTGGATTTCATTGAGAAGCCTTGTCTTAAACCTAATTCTCTCTTTTTGCTTCTCTAATCTGGTTGAGGATTATGTTGATATAAATTCTTGAATTGCTTATGGTTGTTTGAGGTTTTTGATGATCCTGCACTCTCCCCATATTTGCCCATGTATTGTTGGTCTCCATAGTGTTGTATGCTTAGGTTCAAGTTTTTATATATGCGGCTGCTGAAGCCATAGATATATATTTGACATTGCTGCTGCTGTTAAGCTACATTTCATTGTTTCTGGTTACTGTTCTGATCAATAGTTGGTCAAAATAATAATCAGGAACAAAACACAAAAAAGGGTAACTGCTCTCAACAGAGACCTTCCTCCCCGAAATGAACAATTTCTTTTTGATTTTGAGCGACTTCAAAGCCAGTTTCCGGTAAGTCCCGGTTGTGAAAATGGTTTCCTTTGTATGTTGACATCTGCTTTATGGATAGGAAGGTATTGTACTTGGTTTCTTGATCACTGATGCATCTGATTTGGTCAAATTGTACATCTTAGGACCAGGAGCAACTGCGTGCCATGACAGAAACTGTTCTCATTTCTTTGGTTGTGCAATGTTGCAGTCACGCACCAAGAGCTGAATTTATTCTGTTTGCTATACGGAACTTGTGCAACATAGGTTATGTGAACTGGGATTCATTCTTGCCTAATCTCCTTTCTTCAATTTCCACTGCTGAGGCATCATATGGACAGGGTAATCAAGCAGTTAGTGCTGTGTCATCGAGCAATTTATGTCAATCTGGTATTGGACCATCTTCTAGCACAGTTACTAATCCTACTAATTTTCAACCTTCCAATCCTGCATCTCCTTTGCCTTCAATTCATGGTATGGGATCTCCCGGCCAGACTGCAACAGAACCATCCACTCTGTCACCAGTTAAATCTTCTGATGTTTCGTGCACTGGACAGCACATATCAAGGGCCAATCCATCATTTGCAGATAATGCCATTAGCTGTCTACGTCAGCTATCCTGCAAAATTATTTTAGCTGGGATTGAGTCTAATCTTAAGCCAGTTACTTATGCTGACATTTTCTCCCACATGTTGAATTGGTTAGTTAATTGGGACCAAAGGCAGCAGGAGGTTGATGATAGTGATGGTTCAAAGGCCTGGAAACCTGATAGGGCTCTTAATGAATGGCTGCACAGTTGCTTGGATGTAATTTGGCTGTTGGTTGAGGAGGATAAATGTCGTGTGCCCTTTTATGAACTACTTCGTAGTGGTTTTCAGTTTGTTGAAAATATACCTGATGATGAGGCTTTATTCACACTTATATTGGAGACCCATAGGAGGCGAGATATGGTGGCTATGCACATGCAAATGTTAGATCAGCACCTTCACTGCCCCACATTTGGGACCCATCGGTTCATTACTCAGGCTTATCCAAATATATCTGGAGAACAAGTTGCAAACGTGCGATATGTACCTATCACATATCCTAGTGTCCTTGGTGAACCATTACATGGAGAGGTGATAGAATTTTATGAGAATGTCTTCTTTTTTCTTTACCTTTTTTAAAGTTTTAAATTTAGTCTGCTAAATTATTTCTAGACATGGCCATCGCTAGATGTCCCTTTTGTTTTTTTAAATGATTTGCATGCATTGGATTTCTAGCTTATAGATTCAAGGAAGCAATTTGGCTCTTGAACTGCTTTAAATCTACTGATACACTTGTATATTGACAATTTCATGATTAATGGTTGTCATATCATTTTAGATTGAATTTACAGAAATAAATATTGCTTCCAAGTCATTTCTGGCAGTGTTGTGGTATTATGGACATTCTCATTTGTAATGTTGCTGGCTATGGTGATAAATAAGCAACCTCTCTGTGGAATCAAAAGATTTGGTTTCATTTTAACAGATTTCTTTCCTTCCATTTAAACTCAATCCATAATTCTTTTACTCTCCTTGATGGGTGCAAGACTATGGAGTGCCACAAAACTAAAAACTTGGAATTAGAAATTCAAAGGATTAACTTTATCTTTCCAAAATGCGTGTCTTAATAATATAATGATAATGATGATGTTTCCTTATCTGGTAAACAGGGAAGCATTTCCTTATCTCCCACCCTTGTTTAGCCATATGTAGGGCTGATACACCCAATCTAGCTGTTGAGTAGATAGAGCACCTCTTGGATTGTGTACATGTCGATTTTTCTGGACCATCTCCAGCACATCACCACCATCTAGTTGATTTTCTCCTTGGTATTTTAAGACATCAAACGAGTGGAGGGTTGATGTGGCAATATGAACCATTATGTAGGTAGTGCAACATGTAGATCGACCACTGTGGTGCAATGCTTTTGGCTGGAAACTTACCAGGTCAGTCAAGGATGACATGAACAATATGTGCAGGGTGTGTTTGAATTTCTTTTTCAATGCTTTCGTCTCGATTTAAAGTTCAGTTTTCCGACTAATAATTTTTTTTCTTCCCCTATAAAGGTTGAAAAAAATCCCAAACAAAAATGGAAATACAAATTAAAAGTCACAGAAATACCCCAGCTGGCCAAATAATACAATGTAAGGTACTCTTTAACATAAGGTAAGCAGCTGGTCTGGAGCAAACCTGGGCCAAGTGCTTAAGATATTCCCAGAAATATAGCTTAGTATCCTTTGCTGGCATCACAGTGATCACACCCCTTCAAACTTGTATCTCATATTTTTGTTTCTTTTAAACAGAAAACAGAAAAAAAATCATTAGATATTTGGCAGGTACAGTGTTCTTTTCGGTGCTGGTCAGTGATATCCTGGGGAAAGATTTTCCTTTCTGAGGCATTCATCACTTCTGTTGTTGTTCCTGTTTATGGTAGTCATGTTCAATAGATTGATGATCAAAGTAGTAAATCTGAGCTGGCTTGATGAGTGAAAGTGAGTGAGTCAGTCTGGTGCTATCTTCCCTTCAGTATTCAGATGATAACCATACATTTTTGGAACTATTGTGGACTGGAGAATTCAGTTAAGATATTTCTTGTGGTTTTTTGAAGCTGTGTCAGGGATGAGTGTTAATCTTCTCAACAAAACTTTGGTTGGTGTAGTAAAGTAGACCTGGGAGTAGTGGAGAGGGGTACTGAGGTTCTGGTCTATAGAGTGGGGCAAAATCCTTTTAAGTACTTGGGCCCTAATAGAGTTAATCCTGGAAACAAATCTGGATCTAGGGGTTGGAAGGATGGAGAGAAGGCTGGCCATTTGAAAGAGAAAATATTTGTTTTTTGGGCAGTCACCTTTATTTGGGGGACTTTGCAGATCATTCCAGTGTGTCTGATGTCAATTTTGCTTGCCCCACTGTCAGGCCCCCAAAGAATGAAAGGATTGTAAGAAAGCTCTTTTGGAATGGTTGGTTTGAGGACAAGAAAAAGCAATGCAAATTTAATCTTGTGAAGAGGAAGTTCATCTGTGAATTGAAAATCTTGGGGGTTCTGGGTGTAAGGTTTGTGACGTAATTTGGGCCTTACTGGCTAAGTGCCTTTGAAGATTTAATTTGAGGAACTCCCCCCCATTGAAAGATGCCATTATTTGCCCAGATGGAGTGTCAGATGGAGGGTTAAATACCTTTAGGTGAGTGGGTTCTCATGGGGTGTTAGTTTGGAAGAACCTTATGAAATTTCATCAAGATTTTGTGGCATTGACTACTATTCAGCTGGATAATTTTGCAAGAAGCTGCTTTTGGGAAGATAAAGGGATTTTGGGGGAAAGCTATGAGAGATTTATACCCACCTATATTCACTCACTTATCCTCTAAAGAGGTCTTGGCGATTCTTGTCTTTGATGTTAGGGTGGTGGATCTATCATTTGGACTCTGGTCTATCATTTATACTACTGAATTTAGAAGAAACTTGTTGGATTTTGACCTTACTGTTCCGGATGAGGAGATGGAAAAATGGTGCAGAAGGTGATTTCTGAGTTAAACATTATGGCAGTTTTTTTTGTCTGACAAAGAATCAGAAATTGGTGATGGGGCATGCATTTTGAAGAGTACAGCTCCTTCTAGGGTCACTTGGTCTTGTCTTTTTCAGTCTTAATTCTTGAGCAGTTGAAGAAAATAGGTTTAAGTCTGGTGAGCTGGTGTTATCTATGTTCTAAAGCTGTAGAAACGCTTGGGTGGGCCTTGTGCGAACCCATATTGGGTTTCCTGACCCAGGTTCCACATCACTCTCCCTCTCATTAAAGGGGCCTTTATTATTGCAAGAAAAGCTCCACTTTGAACGGCATCACTAGATACTCCCCAAATAGGCCAGTGACTATTGGTAATTTACAGGAGATGAATTAATGTAGTACTGCATCCTCATCCTCACTGAATATGACTCCTCTGTTAGCCTATTGATAACCCCTGCTTTGTAGATTATTAGGAGTGAAAAACTTGTCGAGGACCAGAATCCATAGTCACCACCCAAGGGAACAGGATTTCCCTTTAGTTTCCTCAATTTTGTATCAACTCATACTCCATATGCCAAGTGGAAGTAAGTTGCTGATTCATGATGGGTAATTGTATGAAAGAACAAGACCCTAAATTTTAGCCTTATATTTCTTGACTGCATGTGACTATGTGCTTGTTAGGTGTGCAAAGAGCATATTTGTCCATGGCTAAATAACTACTAATATAAACTTGATGGTTGCTGATAGTTTATAGTATCCAAATTCTGCTTCAATAGCATGTCTTGCAATGATAATGAATTTCAAATAGGCATAGGGTTGGCAATGGATAGGGTAGAATTTGGTAATGGCCTTACCCAAGGATCGAGGGCTCAAATGGACGTGGGGTCTGTGAGTGAACTCTGCCCCCTCTGCCACTATATACTCCTCGATGTTAGCACTCATCTGGGGAAGCAATCTGGCGGTTGGACTGACCACTAGCCTCGTCTAACATTGGCTCACCTCAATCCCTGATCCATCATAAAGGGGATCTTCATCATCTTTTTCCAACTGGAAGATTTCGGCCAACTCGATTAGGGTCTTATCATTCTCTAAGCCAAGTCGTATGTGCTCCTATTTTAGTCTCATATTATAATACACATAAACTAAGTCCTCAAGCTGCTTAGCACCCAACCGGTTTCTTCTCTTGGAGTGTATGAGGTTGAATGTACTCCAATTGTGCTTGCACCTAGTCGAACATGTTTGGGAACTCACTTTAATATTTACCTTGCTCAAGTTGGGTGAGTCTCTTCCATAGTGCACCCACCATTTAGCTGCATAAGAGCATTACAGAGTATTGTTAGGTGATGGTAAATGATGATGCATATCTAAATATGAACGAAAAGGCTAAAGTGGTTGGACCAACCAACAGCAGTGCTCTCCCAACCTGCAATAGCCATTGCTCGGACTAAACTCCCATTAAAATCCCTGAAGGTTTTCATTTGTATCCATTTCAGTGTTTGTTACCAGTGTTAGCACCAATACTATATTAGTAATTGCATAAGTAATTAACTACCGTACAACGCCTAACTCTCACCTCTTGATTTATCACTGACTGAGCATTTGCATTTCGCTTTAGCCTCTCCACCACTTTGTGAATTGCATCTATGAGATCTTGTTTCATTGCAAGTCTATGCTTGTATTGGTACTTTAGATTCAGATAGTATGTTGAAGATAAAATAAAAAATAATGAATAAAAGAATAAATGTCAGGTGAGTAAATAAAAACTCACCAGCCCTATGTAGTGGATGCATGAGCTGCCTCTCCCAGCAATCTCTGATAATGTTAAGGAGCCTCATGTTACCTTGTCTGTACACTGCCTCTACCTGCACCTTCATCATATCAATAGCATCCCACAAGTGTGGTAAGGTGGGCTTCTTCTGTGAGTAACCATTTTCAAGATAGTGACGGCAGGGTCTAAGATCCTTACGTCCTTCTAGAGGTCATTCCCAGAACTTGTCACTAGTAATGTTGGCCTGGGCTGCTAGACCACGAGAACTAGACCCTTCCCAATCAAACTATTCCTCTAAAGCAAACATGGACCTAAGTCCAGACATTTTCGTCTTGAAGCTCCTCAGAATGATATAGTTTGTTGCAAAGCGTTTCTTCCCTGGCCTCACGAAGTCACCACCACACTTATCAACAACTACAGGGCAAATCCATGATTGTAGACAAAGGTGGTCACTTGTCTTGCCTTCTCTACCACATCTTTCACAATCCTTGGATTCCCCATGTCTTTCAGCATGAGATCGATGTAGTGGGATGAACATGGAATCCACAATAGTCGGTACCTGGGATTTTGCATAAGTTTTTCCCTTGCCTTCTTTAAGTTATTCTTGTTGGCAGTGACAACTTGTACCACATTTCTCTTTCCCCACATCCTTCACCACTTACTTCAACAACTTATAAATATACTTTGCATCCTTCTTTTCCCTGGATGCATCAACTGACTTGAGGAACACAGTCCTCCCATCACAATATACCATGAAGTTGATGATGTTACGCCATAGATCGGCCAACGGTGTCTTAGCATATATTAATCTGAACACACACTCACATATTACCCTAATTTTTTTTTTCAAAAATATGTTGTAGGAAAATGCATTTTTTAAAAAAGAAAAAGAAAAAATCAATTTCATGAAGTCGTAGATTGGGCTATTCTATCTAACATTTGAAAACTTGAAAGTATTCTACCATCTTTTTCTTTGGATGAATGTATTCTACCATCTTTACTACCACATTGTACAAAAGAAAAAAAGGGGGGGGGGAATGTGGCTTTATGAAGCTCCAAGAAGCCTTCTCTGGGTTGATCTTGTTTGATCATGATTCATGCAAGAAAACAGGAGAAGATTGCACAAAGTTGGGGAAAAAATGAAGATTTTTGGCAAAACATAGTGTTTGTATGTCAAAACCCACGAAACCAGAGGCTCTCGGTCGAAACCTGTCGAAGTAGGACAGGTTTTGACCTACAGTGGGTTTTTATATAAGCATGGTTGGACCATTTCAGTTGAACAAAACCATCGATTTCCTCGAATTTTGGTCGGAATTGGTTGAAACCTGGTCGAGACCAGGTACAAATCCAATTCGACCCTCCATCACGTCTTGTGCTGTGTCAATACCACAAAATTTTGGTCCAAACTTGAAGTTTTGACCGAGATCTTGAACCATGGCCTTATCCTTACCCTCCAGTGCATGTGGGGGCCTTCATCCTTACTCCTTTTACTATAGGATCCGGGTAAAAAACTAAAAACTCCCATTATGAGGTAGGTAAACAGGTTAGGCAGGTAAAGCATCATTATTGGTAGGTCAACCTATAACTGTCAATGGTAAAGCATCATCAATGATGTTTGGTTTGGGGAAATGGCCATTGGTTATGGGCTTTAGATTGGATGGTTTACAAGTATATACCTACTTGGGCTTTTAGGTTGGGCCTTGGAAATATATAATAAAATGTGGAGAAAAGAATGCTACTCGCTTGCATGTGTCTATGCCTATACACAGCAGGTGTGGAAAGACTGTGCTGCCCGTGTGCTGAAGATGCTCCCAAGCACCCTCCTATTGGCCTGCGCATTGGGGTGTAGTGCCATAAAACATATAGTCAAACACACATCAAACTCCCTACTCACCCCTACATAGATGGGTAGATGGGATGGTATGACCCCCCCTCTTAAACGTACTCTCTCCATTTGAGTTGGCATGTGCCTCTTTTTTACCCTTATCCTCCCCATTTAGCTTATAGGGTAAAGAATCGCCACCTTTCCCTCTGCAGGTTGGGAGGGTAAGTCAGGTAAACTGGTTCCAATGCCAGCCCTAGTCAGGCATTGTATAATCTCTTTGAAATTTGGCAGTGCTTCATTTGAACAAAATTAATGAGTTTGTCTCTAACAGATCACTAGACCTTCTATATACATAGTTAATTTAATGATTGGGCCATTTCATTGTCATGGTAGTAGCCGTTTGATGGGGAAGAGCTTGAATAGGAAGTGCAAGGATGTATTTGTAGCTTGATCTTTTATTTAACAGAAAAAAAAAAGAACTGATTTTTTTACAGCAATCGTGCTTGGGCTGCATAGAGTTGATCAAATCTGGCTTCTTTTCATTGGTATAGGATCTTGCCAATTCCATCCAAAGAGGGAGTTTGGACTGGGAAAGAGCTATGCGTTGTTTGAGACATGCTCTTCATACTACTCCATCTCCAGACTGGTGGAGGCGTGTGGTTCTTTTGGCTCCTTGTTATAGGCAACCTGCACAACAAGTTCCAACTCCTGGCACAGTTTTCTCTTCTGAAATGATTTGTGAGGCAACAATTGATAGAATAATGGAACTGTTGAAGTTAACAAATTCAGGCAATTCTTTTTATACACTCTATATTATTAGCATATATTTGAGTTTGGTATACATTCATTTAACTTTCTGTTTTTTAATTTGTTTTGCTTGTTTTTAACTTTGTATTGAACATAATTAAAAGCTGGTCTTCTTATACTGTTTAAACTCTAGAAAATTAACTTGTGAGTTACGGTATGGAATTCTAAATTTTGCTACTTTTAATCATTCTGAAACATTATACAAGGCATTAGTGCACTTCATGTTTAAGCTATCAGTATAATTATGTATATTTGGTCTCATATACTTATTTGAGATGCGTATACATTCCAGAAGAATGTAAGCTCTATTCATGAATATCATTAAGGTATGAGGTATGTCGAGATATGTAAAATAAAATTCTTTGATAAGCTTAGGTAATTCTCTATAATCTCCAAATGCTACTATTGCAAGTTGCGACCATGTAAATGTTGAGTTTTGAGCATCATTCGGATTTTTCTAAAAATGGAAATGTACATCAAAATATGTTAGCATGTATTAAAATATTGTAAAAATCATAAAATGAGGTAAATACTAAAGAAAAAATTGATAAAAGCTTTGGAATGATTAAGAACTTGAAACAATGTAAAACCAGAAAAATCAGTCCTGATGTGATGGAGAGAGAGGTAAAATTACTTTAAGAAGTAAATCCACTGCTTCTATCGAGTGTCTAGGTCCACATACTTATGCATTAAGAAAAGTAAAATTACAAACTAAGGGCAGATTATTCTAATTACAAATAAATCCACTTAGTGATAAGAATATAACATAAAACCCCACATTGCACTATTTAACACTTGTCAAGTTGGACCATATGTCTCCCCATGCTCAGCTTGGGAACAACTACTAAGAAAAGAAGGCCTAAACGTCTTAGTGAACATATCACCAAATTGATTGTTGAAGCTAACAAATGGAGTAGAAATCAACTTCTGCATTACATTTCTCACAAAATGGCAATTGACCTCATTATGCTTAGTCCGCTCATGTAAAACCAGATTATTAGCAATATAAATAGCAGTTTGATTATCATAATACATCTCCATAGGTTTAGGAACTGAAAACCATAGTTGTCATGGCGTTGCCTAGGCATCGCCAAGGCGGCGATTTGGCGTTCTGGCGGAAAAAGAAGTTCATGGCAGTGCTACGATTTACGTGACTCACAAATGGCGGTCGCCATTGGCTGATAGGTGTCGTCATGGCACCGCCATGGACGCCAGGTCACGCTTGATTCACTAGGCGGTCGATTTTTGTAAAATGCAAGGTGATTTTGATAGGGCTATGTTGATTTTTGATGATTTGATGTTACTTAATGTTGGTTTTTTATGTTATAGGGTATATATTGTAGGCTTGTAGCATGCTAAATAAATTTCGAAAATAGGAAAAATAAAAAAATAGCATACTACATAACTTTAGAAAATAGGAAAAATAAAAAATAACACATGGGAGATTTGACCGCCATGGCAACGCCATAACGGGCGATTCATCGCCAAATCGATTAGCCACCCCTCCACCGCCTTGGATCAATTTGACGCTGTGACAACTATGCTGAAAACCCATTTCTTGAATAAAATCCATTAGCCACATCGGTTCCATTGCAATGTGCCCATAGCCCTATACTAAGACTACACTCGACCGAGCCACTTTAATCTGCTTTTCAGAACTCCAGGTAACAAGATTGCCATCGACAAATGTGCAATATACAGTAATAGATCTGCGATCACCATCAGCGCTGATGGCCCAAGTCAACATCAGAATTAGACCTTTCCTGAGTGCACCTTTAAGATATCTCAAAACACGACATGCAACATCCCAATGAGCTTGCTTAGGATTTTCCATTACCTGTTTAATAACACCAACTGAGAATGACATATCAGTTTGGGGTAGGAATAAACTCACATGGTACCCCAATGTCAGTTTTAAAGCCTGGGGTACCTCGCTCAAGTGTGCCATATATATATATATATATCAAAATGCTCAAGCTTGAAAACAACAAGAATATATATTAGGAACAGAAATAATCTTGAACATTTATAGCAGTCGTAGACTCCAGTGAGCACAGAGGGACTCCACCCTCGTAGCAATACCAACCATCAACAACAACAGTAGAGAAAAATCTTCGTGTTGAATAAATCTGGACAGCAACAACAACATCATAAGCCCTTCTCAAGGAAGGCAAGTAGTAATCTTCACAAAGAAGATAGATAAAAGTGCAGCATAGATCATTGCTAACCATTGGTAAAACAGTAGAATAGTTTGCTGCCAACCACTGATATAAGTGTGGCATAGATTGCTATGAACCACTGGTAAAAGTGCGGCATGGATTTCTGCGAACTGCTGATAAAAGCATAAGGTAGCTGCGAACCACAAGTAATGGCATAAGGTTCCTGGGAATCACATAACATAACATATGGTTGCTAGGAACCACTAACAACAGCATAAGGTTGCTTAAAACCACATAACATAAGGTTGTTGGGAACCACATATAAGAATCTTGATGCTGAAAACCACAGTAGGACAGGTTTGGGAAACCTAGAAAACTATTCTAACTGAAAGGTTGGAAGGTTGGGGAGGGTATTCAACTCGTATTTCAGCATACATGCAGAAATACTTAATAAGGATAGCCATAAATAAAGAATTAAACAAATCATATGTGCAGAATTGAGAGAAACATGACAGATCAATACCTTCTTTTGCTGTCCCATGTGTTAGAACTTAGAAAGCTGTGAATAAGTGTTGAATCACTACCTAACTCCAAAGATTGTGTCCTCGAAGGCCTCCTTGTTGATAGAAGAATATCCAAAGTATTTGAGGCTGAACTTGAAATAAAAATTGGAGATATGAGACTGATACAAAAACTGACAAGAAATTTAGCAATAATCGAGTCTAGGAAAGAACGGGAAATAGGGTTTCTTTGAGATTCGGCAAGGATGGTCAAAGGACATTTAGGATACCACATCTTTCATCACTATCAGTTCTATTCCAGCCAAGCAAGTATGGTTTATTGGGGTTTATGGGCTGCTTAATTGAAAGAACTAACGGAATGCTCCTAGGAAATGAAAATGGAGGTTGGGAGAACTATGATGGAACAAACAACCATGGATTTGGGGATCAAACAGGGATGGTCTGCTGTAGGAATATAGTTTGAAAGAGGAATGGATTCACACCATCTTGGATTCACTCCAAGAATTGCATAGAGTTGCTCATGCTGTAGAGAATAACCTCCAAGTTCCAAAATACTTTCCTTCATTCATTGACTTGTCATAATGAGTACAAAGGCTTCAAGACACTACACAACAAACGACGGCTATTTTTCCTAAAATAAGTGCCCATATAACTACATATTGAACCTCTAAATAGTTATTTTCTAAAACAACTACCCATATAACTACAACATAACAACACAACACAACAATAAAATAAGATAGTCTGCACCCCCCCCCCCAAAAAAAAAAAAAGAAAAAAAAAGAAAAAAGAAAAAAAAAAGAACAACACATGATGCTGGTCGTCTAGCTGTAATGAAGTGACATGTGGCAGCATATGTTTGCGTCTCCTCTGATAAGTTCTAAATCTTGGAGTGATGTTCTCATCAACAAGTAACCATCTTCATGAGAAATTATGTTGCTGATTGGAGCAAATAACATGAACAGATAATAATTATATATAATAATCTTCAAATTTCTGATAATTCTAATTTCCCCCTCAAGTGTAGTACTACACGTGGAAAACTAGTGCAGGGAGGATGCCAAAGGATATAACCAATCAACATGTGGCAGTAACAACCAGCATTGCGGAATACCAATAAATTCCATATTAAAGAGCAGCTGCAATATCATCAATAGCAACGGATCATAGAAAAGTAGATAAAGAACTCCAACTCAGGACACAAAACAGGGCAGAATAGTAATAAATTAATAAACAAAAATCAGAGAGCCAGATGTTTCCCAAATTCTGGTCAAATGCTTCTTACAGGAAATAACAATAATCCCAAAATATTGAGTTGATCCAATGGCTGGTTTGTATACTATATATAGCCACCAAATTAGCAGGTACCGAGGAACCCAAGAAAAACTAATCCGATCTGACAGATCTTTTGTGCAATTGTAATGATCAGTCAAACAAATATGACTGCAAAAGAAATTGGCGGTAATCCGACAACTGGATCTACTTAATAAGCACAAGCATATAAATAGTTGGTGACGAAGAGAAGAAATGTATGGCGGAATTGTAAATATATCAAAGGAACCAGAGGGGTGGGAAAATCTTTAATTTATCACAAGTTCTCAAGAGGAATGGTAAACTTGTAATAAATCAGAATTTTGAGAAGGTTATTGGGTAACTCAACAGGAGAGGACACAAGTGGAGGTTATATTTATTACATGAGGGTTAGACTTGGAAGTGACTCAAAAAAATTGGAGGGAGTAATAAAAGAGAGAATGAGGGGTATTTTGGAATCTTAGGGAAAAAAGGGTTAGAAACAACCTACAATTTGGTTGTCTTTTACCTTTGAATAACAGAACTATGGGAAACCAGGACCTCTTCGGATGAGAGAGCTCCCTCTACGAGACACAAATCGAAATGAGATTTCATGCGAAGGATGCTACTTCAATATCCTCCCAAATGCAATCCCCAGTGGATCCAGCATCTAGCAACAGAAAGAGAAGTCAATTTGTAAAATCAAGCGTGGTGGTAAGGGTGAGAACAGTTGTGTTTTCTGCTCAAGAACTCACAGTTCCAGCAAGGGTTCGACAAAGGGAAGTGTAGGTGGAATCTGCCAGAGATAAGGAATGTTATCCTGAATTATAGAGAGAAGACAAGGAGATGTGAGAGTTTGATACCCAACTCCAGGGCTGGGGTATTGACTAGAAACAGGGAGAAAATAATGGGAACAGCCACAGCCATTAATCTTCAGAAAGAAAAAAGAAAAAAGAGTACCGGATCGGATCGGAAGCTTGTTGAAGCTAGTGCTCCGAAACATGGGAACAACAGGGCAAATAAGCGAAACTCACTCGAGAAGGGTGGCTCCATCATAGCTTTTTTCATGTATTGATTGAGTTGGCTTTCCGTTGACCAATTGTACTTGGACACAAGGTTTTCTCCTATTCTACTATTTAACCTTGACAAATATAGTTGTCAAGGCGCCGCCTTGGCATCCAGGCCGTTTGCCTGGGCCCTAGGTGACAGTCGCTTTATATTTTGGCACTTATTTATGCTAAATATCATTTAAGTAAATGATTGTTATTTCATTTACTTAAGATGTTATTCCTAAATAAGCAGATACCCCTATTTGAATCTAATAAAAATAGTTTGAAAATCAAATTCCAAAAGAATAAAAAGTCAATGCCCCAGTCCAAGAACAAAAACTGGATTTGATTATATGGGAGATTTTAAACTTTTAAATGCTGGATTTTTTCTTACTTCTGAAATTTTATAGATCTTATCATTGCTAAAAACCAAAAGTCCAGTAAAATAATCTTTTGTTTTGATATCCATAAAATTATTTTCATTCAGGCAATTTTCATGGCATTCGTGCATTTTAAAATAAGTTTGACCGGAACATAATTTTGTCATTACAAATCAGATTTAAGTATCCTTAGACTTATTGGAAAGTTGGTTTTATGTTATACCTAATACTAAAAGTCTCATGTAAAAATAAAATCATTTGACTAGTAAACTTATTATAGAACAAGAGCATTTCTCTAAAATTTAATTTTGTATGACTTAATGTGACTTAATGTTGATTTTTTATGATTTGATGCGACTTCATGTTGATTTTTGATGACTTGATGTGGCTTAATGTTGTTTTTTTATGATACAAGGTATTTGTAGCATACTGAATAATGTTAGAAAGGAGGGAAAATAAAAGATAACACTTGATCGCCTTAAGGCGAGTGCCTTGTTGCTTAAGTGCTTAGGCAGCCCTCCAATGCCTTGATTCGCCTTGTTGCCGTGACAACTATAACACTCAATCGGTTCTAGGGCTCGCTCCCATTATTCCTAGCTAAATATGCTGTGCTCCGAAGTGGCTTGCTTTCTCATGTGCAATAAAATTGAATGTGGTGGTTTAAAAATAGAAAAGAATAAAGGAAGAGAGAACAACAGCATGTCATGAACAGAAACCCTTGTTTTTATTCTCCATTAACAAGAGATTTCATCGTAAACACAGGGAGGCAGTGGAAGAGAGTAGAAACAGCAAACAACATATATGATGGAATGCTTTTCTTCTTTTTCTTCATTGCTCTAATACCATGTGACAAAATCAGATATTACCAACCTGAATATGTGAAAAGAAAAGAATAGAAGGAGAAAGAATAAAAAGAAGGAAGAAGAGAAGAGGCCAGAGAACACGATGGAGAAAAGAGGAGACGATCCTAGGCCACGTTAGAATTCAGAATATTTCTACCGTGGTCTGGCCCCATCACTTATAACATTTTCAAGTAATTGACTCTAAGTCCAATTACAAGGAAAGTGAATAACTAAAAGCAAGTAAACAAGTGAAAGAAAAGTACAACTAACCCAATGATTACTACTCAACAGGGACACTCCCCCTTGTAGTGATCTTTGAAAGTGGTCAATTCTGAAATCAGAAATCTAGAATTTGGGTGAGTCAGAGAGCAGAGAATTCAGGTGTACCCAAGTAGAACAGCCCTATAATATGAGCAATATCTGATGGACGGATTCCCAGTTATAGGGGATCTTGATCTTCTCAAAAGCCTAGAAAAAATAGGGTGTACTGCTAGGTATTTTGGACAGCAATAAACACAGTAAAGTAGTACCGGTAGAGACGAAAACTCAAGTAGTCACTGCTACAAGTTATGTCCTTCATGTGCTTGATAACTTTGATGTAAATTAATCTTCACAGCAATAAACGCAGTAAAATTAGTACCGGTAGAGACGAAAACCCAAGGAGTCACTGCTGTAAGTAATGTCCTTGATTGATAACTTTGATGTAAATTCATCTTCCATGGTGATACATTCAAGGGTAAACCATGATTGGAGAACTTGCCGAGATCTCAACATTTTCTTGGTTTCGGGAGATCTTGAGACGAAATGTAAGGCGATACACAAATAGTACATAATCTCATATGAGATTTCAATATCTCACTGAAGTCTCGGCCCAATTTCTCGTTTTGTGGTATCTCCGTCGAAACCACTTAGCCCATGTGATATATATACTCCATTTTGAGGAGACTAGGTTGAAATTTGAATTCCCAATTCTTGGCCTGTTTTGAATTGAAGTCCTCCAAGTTTGTGTTTTTGGTGCAATTTTTGCCAAATCACACCCAAGGGTTTAAGTTGTGAATAATTTGATATATTTGAATTCCTAATGCTTATTTTACTTGAATTGTATCATTTATATGTGTTCTAGTAGTACTTAAAATTGTGTGGAATAGCCTATGGTAGAGATTGTATACAGGCAACATAGAGTACCCACATTTGGTCTGAACTTGAAATACCATTTTGGGTTTAATTTTTTTTCAAATCTAATGTTTCCACTATGTTTAGAAGACCTAAACTAGGTTGGATGACAAGTTTCAAGACCTAACTTGGCCATATGGCGACCGAAACCCAACCCCGAGACTTGCTGTTGAAGGATAAATTGTTTAAGCGATATATTGCTGAGATCTTGCCAAATCTCTGTTTCAAGCCTGGCTGAAACCATGCCCAAAACCGAGTCCTCAAACCATGGGGGAAACAAATCAGCAGCATTCAGGGAAGAAACCCTGGTTTATTTTCATGTGGTTATTAACTAGGGTTTCATAGAATATATATGGCAGCATGGGTTGCTGCAAACCGCAAAGGAACAGAGACTGATTAGAAGAGGTCTATACCATGAAACAATGTAAAACTGGGAAAACCAGTCCCTGCGTGATCCAAGGAGAGAGAGAGAGAGAGATAAAGAGAGAAGAGAAGGAAGAAGAAGAGAGAAGGAGAGAGGAGAAGAGGCATTATGGAGAAAGGAAAGAACCCTACCCTCATGGTAGGATTCAGAATTCTTCTATCGTGAGCCTTGGCCCACATACTTATACCATTAAGAAAGGTAAGATTACAAACTAAGGACAGATTATTCTAATTACAAATATACCGACTTAGTAATAAGAAGATGACTTAAAACTCCACACTACACTGTTTAACGGAATCAATACAAAATTAAGAAGCATTATATAAGCAAACAACCTCTCTAATGTTTCAAGGACAAGGAGATTAATGCATTTTAGAATGCTGCTGCTATTTTTGAATTGTTACATTCACTCTATATTTGAATAGTGAGCCTAAATCCATAACCATAATCTCAAATAATATGCCTCCTTTTCTGTAGTCTCTTGGGGCCTTGGGGCAAAAGATTACTCAATGAAGTCAATGTAAAACAATGGTAGTGTTAATTTATTTTTTCTCCCTAGCATTTTTATTGAAGAATATTGAACATAAAAAAATAATGAGGACACAAGCATATATATTTTTGCTAGTGCCTTAAAAATCAGAGAATATAGTAAATTCTCAGAACATGTAGCAAAATGTATGGTGCAGAAATCTTTATAGTTTACTACCATCTACCATATTTATTGCATTATGTGAATTCTTTTTGTATTTGGTTGGAAAATTGGGAAAAACTCATATTAGAAAGGTTGCAGTCGAACCTTGGGGCTTGGGCCAGGTCTATGTATGAAAATATGAAAATAAGTTTGATTGTGTTTACATCAATAGTTATATGATGCTTTATAATATTTAAATTTCTTTTGGAATTTGGTGTGGGTATTATATCTGCGTAAAACGTGCAGCTTGGATGATTCCAGACTTTTTTGTAATGCTGTAGCCATATGGAATCCTCTACATATATACAGATGTGCATTGTGAGGGGTGGGGGGGAGGGGGGTTCATTGTTTCTGGTATGTTTAGTGATTGTCTACCTAGATTTATCTTTGTAAACTAAGGCTATTCTTATCTGTAATTGGTTCATTCCAGATACACATTGCTGGCAAGATTGGCTCATATTTTCAGATGTGTTTTTCTTTCTCATGAAGAATGGGTGTATTGATTTTACTGATTTTGTGGACAAACTTGCATCTCGAATTACCAAGGGTGAGAACCAGATTCTTCGAAGCAATCACGTGACGTGGCTACTAGCTCAAATTATTCGGATTGAGATTGTGACAAATGCTTTAAGCACAGACCCCAGGAAGGTTGCTTCTAAAACCTTGCTCAAGTCGTGACTTTCTAAGTGGGTTATTGAGTAGCTTTGCTGGTCTTCTTTTCTGTTCTCTGAGATAGTTTCATTCTTTATCTTGGCCAAGGCTGGTCTCATAGCCTGCCTTCATTTTCTGGATGCTTATTTCATATTCATAATTGTCAATTGTTTATAAATTGAGCATTCTTTGATGAACTTTTTGATACAAATTTGTCCTCTCTCTTTCTTATTCAAGTTTATGAATTTTAATAACATTACAATTCTCTTATAGGTGGAGACTACTCGAAAGGTTCTATCATTTCACAGAGAAGATAGAAACTCTGATCCAAATAGTGTTAGTCCTCAAAGTATTTTGCTCGACTTTATAAGCAGTAGCCAAACATTGCGTATTTGGTCATTCAACACTTCTATTAGAGAATTTTTAAGTCATGAACAACTTCAGAAAGGAAAGCAAATAGATGAGTGGTGGAAGCAAGTAACTAAAGGTACATTTTCCTTTAGTGTTGTGGCATGATTGAGTTTGTTGGGAAATCTGGTGAGAGTGTAATGCAATCAAGAAGTTATTTAGTTTTACAATGTAGCTACTCTGTCTTGACTGTTGCAGTACTCTTCTACTCTATTTATAGATCCATGTTTCATGTCTCTGGTATTCTGATAGTGATCACAATTCTTGAATCAGTTTTCCTAATTTAAATTCGAGAATGAAGTCTTTGCGGTGCTTGCAGAAATTTCTTCCTAATGTTTGAAAACTTCTTTATGATCATGCACTCTGTTTCAACCCATATTCCGATCCATGACCACCTAAGAGAACTATATAATTCAAAAGTTCCCAAGTAAGGAGTGATTGGATTCAAGATTAAAGGAGCTAAAAGATCTAAGGGCAGGCCTAAAATAACCGTAGGCGAAGTGGTGAGGAATGGCATGCTTAGTCTTGGTCTTGTTCTAAGACTAAAGGAGCCCTCTGCATATGAACTAGAAAATGTTTACTTTCCCCAACAAAAAAAGGAGCTACTGGAATACATTGATGATACATAGTGGGCATGGGAAGACTATGGAGTGATTGTGATGTGTGATGGTTGGACTAGACCCACTAGACAATCCATCATCAACTTCATGGTCTATTGTGATGGTAGGACTAATGTAGACTAGGATAGGGGTCTAACCAAGACCAAGTCTCAATTGCAGGAAGTTTTAATTAAAGAACAACCATAACCAACCCACACTTTAATGTAGCAAATCAGATTACAATAAACAGTAGGACAGAACTGAGCAAATAATCGATCTAAAACCAGTAGGGTATATGGACAGAAGAATAGAACTAACAATCGGTCTCTCATAGCTTCACTTAGGTCCAATTCAATCTAACAACATGAACCACAGACCAAGGGAAACAACGGAAAATAATTCAGACCCATCGATCTCAGATCTGGAAGAATCACAGTTCACTAAAAGTCAAAATCATGGAGATCTTATAACTTCAGATTGGCTGGTCAGAAGCAGTCCAAATCAGAGTATATCCACACTTGGATTAAGGGAGTATGGTCCAAACCAAGACCAGATTCTGCCTCTAATAGCAGAGACCGATTGTGAACAACTGATAAATTCTATAACTGGTATTCTGAACAGTATTAGGTGCTTGAAAAATAAAAGTTGAGAAGAAGAGAAGAAAACACTTGTAGAACCACCCGGGCTTCTCACCGCAAGGCGTAGACTAGATCAAACACCGGCCTCATCGTTCTTGATCAAACACAAGAAGCATCTGTGCAGAGACATTGCAGCAGTAGTAGCCATAGTTATTAAGACGGTGAGGCGTTTGAGGGTCTTTCGGAGCGCCTTAGCAATAAGGTAGGCATGGGGCGTCACCTTATTGACTAAAGCGTTCTTGTGTAATTTTTTTTATAGAAACCATTCTATTTGACTCAATTCCTACTTGAATCCTACTACTCATATGTTGAATCCTATTAAATAAATACTAGCAAACATAATTAAAAATTGAAATCAAAATAGGGCAGATTAAGAGCAAAATGCAATTCAGCAACTGTCCAACTGATGACCTACTTAACGGCAATTTAACAAAATAAACTAGGCAGTAATAAACTAGTATAGCTGCATATAAGAGGCTATAAGCATATTGAAATATTGAATTAATTAATTAAAAACAGAACCACAGCCCATAGGAATAACAGAAGAAAATAAAGAAGAAAGAAGAAGGGAAAAAAAAAAAAAAGGGTTATCATATGCAGAAGTTGTAGAACAGAAGAAGAATGAAGATCAGAATAAGAAAGAGAAATAAGGGAGAAGAAAGAAGAAGGGAAAAAAAAGAAGAGATAGGAACAAAAAAAATGGGGTACAGAGCTCCATAGCTCATCTGCTCAGTGAAGAACAGAAGAAAATGAAGAAGGAAGAAAAAAAAATCAGGTATCGCGTACGAAGAAGTTGCAGAACAGAAGAAGAAAAAAGCGAGAAGGGGAAAAAAAAACACTCATCGTAGTTGCATGAACAAGAAATAAGATGAAAAAAAAAAAAAACAAAAAAAACAAAAACAAAAACTTACCTGTAGTCGTGGAGCAAGTAAATTCAGACCTAAGAGTCATCTTTTCTTCACTAGTAGCACCAAACTCCTCCTGAGGAGGTGACGATGAGTAGTAACCAACAGATTCATGAAACATATGTCAACATCCATTGTTACTATTGTACGCGGGGTATGAGAATGGTAACACTTGTATCCTTTTTGTGTCGGAGAGTAAAACCCAGAAATATACACTTAGTATTTCAAGGTTCCAATTTTTCTGGTGACTGTCACTCCTAGCATAGCAGGCACACCCAAAAGTCTTTGGAGGAACCTAAAAGGATGTAGTCCCTTGAAGAACCTCAACAGGAGTTCGAGAGTTAAGGACACAAGTCGACATATGATTGATTAGGTAGGATGCTGTGAGGACATCATCACTCCAATATTGAGATGGAACCTATCTAGCAAACATCATAGCTCGAGCAATATCCAACAAGTGCCTATTCTTGCATTCAGCCACCCCATTCTAAGCAGGAGTGTCAACACAGCTTGTCTGACCCTCCATGTACTCTTTTCCATTATCAGTACACAAATTTTTCAGAGTTGCATTGAACTGAGTCTGAATCATTTTATGGAACTGCTGAAAACAACCAAACACTTCACTTTCGTGCTAAATCATGTAAATCCAAGTAGTTCGAGAGTGATACTCAATAAAGGACACACACCACCTTTTCCCAGAAATAGATTTTCGACGTGATGGACCCCATACATCAGAGTGAACCAAATGAAAAATAGAAGAGCTTTTTTTATTTAAAGGTAAATAATTGGAATGAGTCTGTTTAGCTAAAGTATAGGCCTCACAAAAGTGTTCATCCTTAGTACATGATTTAACTAAATACGGAAATAAAAGAGATAAGGTCCTAATTGTAGGTGTCTGAAATGACAATGCCATCGATTCAGTTCTAAAGAAGTAAAGTGTAGCTGATGAGGAGTTATTGATGCTATAGTCGTAGGGAGACAACCATCATCAAGCAAAGAAAGACCACGCTGCACCTTATCACGTCCTATCGTCTTCCACTTAACCAGATCCTGAAAAATGCAATGGGAAGGAAAAAATGTTACTTTACCGTTTGGGTACTTAGTAAGACTATTAGTGGATAACAAATTAGTATTAAAATTAGGGATATGTAAAACTAAAGACAGAGGTATAAAAGAACACTTAATAAAACCCTTTCCGAAGATAAATGATAGGGTGCCATCTGCTATCCTAACTTTATCTCTGCCTGAGGTGGGTGAATACTGGTAAAACAAATTGGAGGAACCGGTCATATGATCAGTGGCATTGGAGTCAATGATCTAGGGAGTGGAGATGACTGATGCACAACGACCACCAAATAAAATACCTGAGTGAGCAAAATTAGAGCCTAAAGGGACTGAATTGGCAAGAGCTGAAGAATTGGAAGCCTTGACCATACGTCTGAAAGCTTGGAGTTCCTCTTGGAAGAGTCCTATATCAGTTGCAGGTGGAGTGTCCACAGTCTCAGCTTGATGGGCTTTAGTATTGGATTGCCCCAAGCACGCTTTGCCTAAAATCAGCGGGTTTTCGATGGAGCTTCCAACAGTTGGCCTTAGTATGGTATGGTTTGTGGTAGTGTTCACATTTAACAATCTCCTTGGTAGTATCACCAGTTCGATTTGCTCCCTCAGAGGTAGTAATAGGTCCAGTCTGTAGGGTTGACTTTTCAGTAGTACGAGTATATAGCATAGAGTTACGACAACATTCCTTCGTATAAACCATAAGTCCATAACTGAGGATTGTTCTAGAGTAGGGAAGGGAGATTTGCTAAGTATCTGAACAAGAATCTGATCATACTCGACATTCAAACCTGCTAAGAAATTATACACCCTAATTTTGTTCACATGTTTGGTGTAAGCAGTACTGTCTTTAAAATTTTTGGGATGATAATCTACAAAGTGGTCCAATTCATACCATATAATTCGAAGTTCTGCAAAATATTTGGACACAGAGAGTTCCTGCTGGGTAGTGGTACAAACCTTTTTGCGAAGATCAAATACCTAAGCATCATTCCTTAATTGCCCATAAGTTTCCTTGGCAGCAGCCCAAATCTGAGAAGCAATATCTAATAGCAAAAATCCTCGAGAAATAGATTGATAAATAGAACCAATCAAGTAAGCCATTACCAAGGAGTCATTATTGACCCATTTATTCTGAGGGTTACCCTCATCAGAGGGTTTCTTAAATTTCCCTGTAATGTGTCCAGTGAGACCTCTATTAGCAATGGTAAGATATGTAGATCTGGACCAAACAAGGTAATTAGTTCCATCCAATTTTAGAGAGCTAGTCCCAAAAGGCATGTTGTAACGACCCAGCCCATTAACCTTATATAATATTGTCCTCCTTGGCCCATAGGCCTCAAGGCTTTAAAACGCATTGTGCCATATTAAGGAGGCTAGAGGTTATTAACTAGCCCAGTATTCTCTCCCTAGGCGATGTGGGACTAAAGTTTGCACACCTTCACCATTCTGTCAAATCTCCTAGTACTTACTGTATTTTTTGTGGGGACACCTCACCGATCTTCCAAGCAGGTCCGGTACTTGCCGTATTCTTGGTGTCACATATGTAGTCAATACAACTTTGTCTATCTGACCCAGAGGTCACAGTAGTTATTTCAGACATGATTGAACTAATAAAAAGTCGACCATGAGAGAGAAATACCAGATCTTCAAAATCAACCGTCAGAAAGTGACTATACTTGAGTCGAATTTCCCAGTAAGGGTAGTGAGATACTCCAAATAATATTAGGTTTGATGAAGAACTATTGAGTTGAGCAATTATCAAAGAAGAGGGGAGATATGATACAGAGACTTAGCATATGGGGCCACAATTTTGGTCAATCTCCTTTATAATGGTGCTGATGATCTCCTAAAAAATTCAGCCAATTTTGAGGAGGGAGTCCCAAAAATCGATTTTGTTAGGGTTTTGGAAGAAAACCCCTTTTTTTGCACAAAATCGATTTATATAGATCTTAATCTTGCAAATAATGATGAGCCCTTCCAGGTAGCTGTACTTGATCTTCAAGAGGTAGAGGTGTGTTCCTTAAAGACGAAGAAACCACACTCCATAAAATAGAAAAATAAAAAATCCCAGAGGGTGAAAACCCAAATTTTCTTGCAAAGGTTTTTGGTGTTTTAGTTCATGAGTGTAACGCCTGGCCCCATTAACCTTGCACAATATTGTCCTCTTTGGCCCGTGGGCCTCAAGGCTTTAAAACGCGTTGTGCCATGTTAAGGAGGCTAGAGGTTATTAACTAGTCCAGTAATCTCTCCCTAGGCGATGTGGGACTAAAGTTTGTATACTCTCACCGATCTCTCAAACCCCCTAGTATTTGCCGTATTCTTGGTAGGGACACCTCAGCGATCTCCCAGGTGGGTCTAGTACTTGTATTCTTGAGTGTCACAACTTCTCCCCTTTCGGTACAGTGTCCCCGCTGTGGCCCCATATGTTGTTGGAGTCTGCTCTGGTCCCATTTGGAGCGCCCCAGTTCCATTAATCTTGCACAATATTGTCTTCTTTGGCTCATGGGCCTCAAGTCTTTAAAACGCGTTGTGTCATGTTAAGGAGGCTAGAAGTTATTAATTAGCCTAATAATCTCTCTCTAGGCAATAAGGGACTAAAGTTTGTACACCCCCATTGATCTCCCAAACCCTCTGATACTTACCGTATTCTTGGTGGAGACACTTCACCGATCTCCCAGGCAGGTTTGGTACTTGCTGTATTTTCGGGCCGTCACAATGAGGTTGGGTATAGGACAGCCTCTGGATTCATAGGAATCACCTCATTAGTGCTGCCCTATGGTAGGTTATTGGGACAAAGGTAGGATAAGATGGAGGCTAACAAAGGTGATGGAAGGGAAGGTGAAGGTCTGCAATTCTTGAAGGAGAAGTGGCTTGAAATTGAAAACCTACATACGAAATTAGGCTCTAATACCTTGTTAACAGGAAGAATGGGAGAATGCTTGTGTGTCTTTGAACTGATCACACAAGTCTCCTATTTATAATATATAATCATGATAGAGTCATGATAAGAGTACAAAATAGAAAATATAAAGTATTTACAAGTATACCCCCATCCAGCCGCCCCACTCTAATTCGAGTCGGTGGAGGGAGAAAAGCCCCAACGTGCCTATGCGGCACACTAATCGTTATTTAACAATACCCAATCGGAAAACTGTTAACCTTAGCAACCTGTTAGGAGTAATTACTTATTATATTCCTAATGAACTCTAAAACTCTCCTCATTGTTGCAAATAGACTATAGTGTACTACTTGGCTCCAACTTGGCAATCACTTGCTTCTTTACTTCTATAACGTCTGGATTCATCCCAAGTCTATGGCTGTGTTGATACTTATTGTTTAGATAGTATGCTGAAAATTGACTTGTAGATATTGTCAATGTATAGATTGTATAGAAATGCAATCTAAAAATAAAAAAGTGCAATGTGATACTTACCAGCCTTATGCATTGGATGAATAAGTTGAAGATCCCAGCAGTCCTTGATAATCTTCAAAAAGATCTTGCTACCATATGGCATCGCATTGTAGACGTGGTCCTTTATCATATCCATAGTCATATCCAGGTGTGGCATGGTGGGCTTGAAAGCGGAGTCCACCATCTTCAGAACATGGACAATTGGGGCCAAAACTTTCACCATCATACTCGGTTGGTGCCAAAACTCCTCAAATAAAATGGTTGTTGTGTTGCACTACCACTAGTGGATCCGGACTCCCTCCCCTCAAGCCACTACTCAGAGGCAAACATAGATTGAGTCCTGCCTTCTTCGCCTCAAAACTTTTCAGTGCGACGGAGTCTGTGGCCAATCTTGTGAGGCTGGGACTGATCAAGTCCCCCTCACACTTCTCTCTTAGAAGGTTCAATGAAAACCCATGGTTGTATACAATAGTGCTCACCTTCCTTGCTCTCTCAACTACACGTTGCACCATTTTTGACTTCCCCATATCCTTCAGCATCATGTCAATGCGATGTGCTGTGTAAGGGGTCCAGAAGGGTCGGTACTTACTGTTATTTTTTGACCAACCTTCTTGTAGTTGCTTCCGTTGTCCTTCACAATCTGGACAATGTTCTCTATTCCCACCTCCTAAACTACCTCCTTCAACAACTTGTAGACGTAGTTTACATCCTTTTTCTCCTTGGATGCATTGATAAATTTTAGGAAAGTTGTCTTCCTATCATAGTAGACCATAAAGTTGATGGGCTTTCATGTGGCCCCTCTCCAACCATCGCACTTGATAGTGATCCTGTAACTGGCCCACATGACTCTTAGGTCATCTATATAGTCTGCAGCTCCTGTTTTTTCTTAGGCAAATACACATTCATCACCTCATATGCGGTGGGCCCTTTTACCCCTTGGCTAGCCTTAGCAACCACATCAAGCATTATATGATAATAGTGGCCCGTAGTGGTGGGGATGCTATGGAATAACAACCATTTTAGATGCAGCCATTCCAAGCATTACCTCACATTACCCAACATCCCCTTCAGTTTACGTTGCTTGTTTCCTTTTTCTTGTACCTGCTAGGATCCTGCCCTAGAACGGTATCTACTCATGGTGGTACTACTATAGGTGGAAGTGGAGCAGCCGTCATGCTTTGTGATCTCTTAAAGGGCAACACAGGTTGTCTCATCCTTTGTGGCTGTGCAGATCCACTTCCACTTCTTTAGATAGACTTGCTTAGTTGCTCCTCCCCTAGTATCTCAGTCTATCCTACTTCTTATGAAAAGTGGCTCTACTCCTCACTTGTGCCCACAAAATTATCTTGCCTCTGCCTCTGTCTGTACGCCATCAGGCACATACACAAGGTCATCACTGTCATATCACTACCATCATCATCCCCCTAAGGAGGTTGGGTCGCATTAACTACCTCCTCAAACTCTATCCTCACCTTCTCGTTGTATGCCTTCCTCCGATTCCCTCCCCTCCTGTGTAGCTATGCCCTAGAAATATCCACAAGTACCATGGGGCATATAGCCACCCTTTGGCATTCCCAACCAAATGTATTGTTGCCCTACCACCCATAATGTTCTTGTGACAATGGTTACACTATGTTTTCTCTCGTCACCATTGATCGACACGCTGCGCTTCCATGCAATGTCTCCCCTATCACCACCATTATCACCACTCCTATCACTTCTCCTGTTACCACTCCTATCATGTCCCCTACCTCCTCCCATTTCACCTCCCCTACCTCCTCTCCTCTCGCCTTCCTCATCACCTCCTTTATCAGCAATTATCTCACCTCCATACTATTGCATAAAGAAAAGAAGCCATTATTAATCGAGACACATAAATTGAGACCACTGAAACAACTATGTAGCTACTTATAGTTTTTCCCCTAACCCTTATATATATTTTTTTCTTACTTAAAAATTATTTTCCATAATTTTTTTAAATAAAATATTGGCCTGATACAAAAGCCAATATGGTACAACGTAACAAGCATCATATGCGCTTCAAAGCATGCTAAAATTACTTTCATAATTTTTCAAACCAAAACTGAATATTTTCCTTTTTTTCTAAATGTTTTTTTTTTCTTTATTTTTTTAAAGTTAAAATAGTTATTTATTGGCAGAAAATAATTTCCGATATCGTGAGGCCATAGTTTGACAATGCTGATTAACATATATATAATTGTGCCCCATCAGTCTATGTTAACCAAACTGTTAGATCAAACACCAAGAAATACAAAAAATAAAGAGACAATAGATCCGCATGAGGCAGAGATTTAACGAGGTTCACACACCAGGGTGGTGTGCTACGTCCTCGGGCGAAGAAGAAGATGTTTCACTATGCAAAAGAGAGATTACACCCAAGCAGCGGCTAGAAAACTCACCCTAAAAACCCTGGCTCGAAAAACCCCCAAAATACAATGACTTTCTCAACAAGACAACAGTACATTATATGGATTCCAAATCGTGGGTCGACCCATCGGGTCGGAGTCGATCCGGCCCAACCCCTTTGCTTCCATCACAGATCTTCAAAACGGGTCAAGAATTCGAGACAAACTTAACACATACTTTTTTGACTTTTTTTGTAGGGAAACATATTTTTAAAACCAGAAAAATAAAAAAATTATAAGCAGAAAAATAATACAACTCCTTGAGGTTGTAGAATGGCCGCTGGTGTCCGAGTTACTTGGATATGTTGAATGTGTGTAGATCTTCACCTGTAAGCAGAAAATGACAGTCTTTGGAGTTTGGAGTGATATGGGGTCCCCTAGTAGTGTTTTCCACCAGTAAGCAGCAATGGTAATCTCTTTCTCTTAAATTGCTCATTTCGACCTGAACTTGCGAAATGGTGCGTTTATAAAAGGGTCAATGCAACATTTCGGCGAAACAATACGAGACGCATCAAAATTTTGGCGACTATTTTGAGCAAAATAATGTTGTTTCCATGTTTCAACCATGATTTTGTTTCAGTCGTGTTGAGACTAGTGATATTTCGGCAAAATCTCAGGGAGTTTTCGACTAGCATATTCATATAAGAATTCCAAACTAGCAATTTGTGAGGAAGAGATTTAATCGTCCATTCATGCGCTGTTCTATTGTGAACATGGCCAAGGCAGCATGGTTCTGATGTCCCTAAACTGCGGTGAATATGATTTCATAGGTCAGATCTTTGAGGAAAATGTTTCTCATTTTTTTTCTTTCTTCTTTCTTCCTCTTCCCACTGAATTTAATCAGGATTTTATATGATTGAAAATTCTGTAATTGGAGAGAGCAAATACTTTCTTACATATATGGTCTCTAAGGACTGAGGGTGACGATTAAATAATTAATGGGGTTCTTTACTGCAGCAGTAGTTCTGGTCTGTGTCTCAGAAAACTAATCTTAATTCGTTGCTTTACTCTTTTCTGTGGGTGGTGAATGCTTTGTGGCAACTAGCAAAGACATTGGGAAGACAAGCTGGACCTTCAGCACTGATCGATGTAGTGGAAAATCAGGATGGGGCAGGGGAGAGGGGGAGACATTGTAGAAAAGAGAGAGCAGGTGGGTTGCAGGCGAGTGGGGGTGTGTACACCATTTTCCCAATATTCATCTAGTGGATTCTGTTTGGCTCATTCTTAGAAATTTTGAAAACTGTCCAGATTAGGTTGCTTGCTTATCCATATTGACAACTTAGTATGCTAGATACAACAGTAAAATTTTATCAGAGTTATTCTCTATATTAATATAGAAAGTCACGTATTGTCGGGAGGGGTAAGATGGGATATTTGAAGGTAACATGAAACAATTAGACTCTGTGCATATATTTTTAATTATGAATTTACAATAAAGGAAAAATAGTTAAAATACATCAAGATTATTGAAATGATTGTTGTTCCTATTTTACTAGTTATTATTTTTCTCAGTAAAAAAATAAATTATTATGGATGATCACACTTGGGAGTTAGACTGGAATTCTACACCTAGGATTGTATTTAGAACCTAGAAATGATGTGACTTACATATAACTCTGATCAAACCTTTGAATCATATGCCTTATTATTCAGATTCCATGCACTGACGTTTGTGCTAAGATTTGTTTTCTAGCTTCCTATTGCATGTATTAGTTATTGGATATCAGTAAATGTTCTTCAGTAATGGTTTATTATGCTTAATAACATTGCTTTTTGGCCTATGTTAGAGATTTCTGTTTGTACCCATGTGTTTGCCGAATTTTCCAATGTATCCATGCTGATCCTCAATATGTCTGCTAAATCACCTTACTGGTACTGGCCTTCTGCTGTCAAATGAAATTTACGTATCACTGTTGTTGACACTTAGTTTCTGTTTTAGGAGAGCGTATGCTGGATTATATGAATATGGATGATAGATCGATTGGGATGTTTTGGGTTCTTTCACATACCATGGCCCAGCCTGCTTGTGATGCTCTGATAAATTGGTTGATGGCTGGAGTCCAAGAACTGTTGCCAGGATCTAATGTGCAAGGTGGTGAGAGGGTAATGATAATGCGGGAAACAAATCCATTGCCAATGTCCTTGTTATCTGGCCTTTCAATCAATTTATGTTTGAAACTGGCATATCAAATTGAAGAATCCTTATTTGCTGGTCAGGTACTCAAAAGTGACTTCAGCGTTTTTTGTTGATGAGATATTTCTTCTGTAATAGAAAATAAAAGATACTTGATATTGTGGCTAGTTGAAAGATACTTGATATTGTGGCTAGTTGAAACTTTCAATGTTTATTATGTCAATGCTTTGTATTAACTATTAACTGTTCTTTTAGTTTTTATTACTCTGATGAGAGAGATGAGAGGGAACTGTGCATTATCCAAACTCCCAAAGTTAGCAAAATGATCGGCCTTATATTCATCAAGTAATGTTGTTTCCAAACTATTAAATTCTTTGAATACTATTAAATTTCAAAATATTACATCATGAGTGTACGGTAGTCAACCCACATCAAAGGTGTAAATAAGCGAAAGGCCCTTGCCCTACTTCCCAGTCTTGTACTATATGTCACTACTACAAAGTTCTGGGGGGGGGGGCTCCAAAAATGAGGAAGATTGTTGCCGCTGACGAAAACCATTCCTCCAGCTTGATCACAAAATGAAGGCTATGTCATGGTATGGCTGAAGAAATGCTCAAAGTTCATCACGACAGCCTAATAGGTCACATTGTCAACATACTCTAGGTACCCCAACCTCGGATATGTATCAACGGGTCAGGAAGTTGATGCAAACATGCCTATGAAGCATAACCAATGAGTATTAACTGCAAGTATTAATAATATTTCAAAAATTGAGCACCAACCACCAAGCTTTAACACTATTTTTTTTTTTTTTCAAATTTGTTGAAAGAAAATATTTTTTTTGAACCAGAAAATTAAATTTGACTCCGTGACGTTGTAGATCGGTTAATGCAATCTAACGTATAAAAACTTGAAGCCCAAAAAATACATATTTACCCTATTTTTTGCAAAGAAATTACTTTAGGGAAAAAGGGTATTACCTCAAACTGTGAATCATCAAGAAAACTCCCTCAAATCCACCAAATGTTAGTTATAGATGACTTGTACAAGCTTCTAACAAGTTGTTCCACCAAAAATTGCAGGTGGAATGGCCAAAATTAAGCCCAAAAAAAAAAAAAAAAAAAAAAAACCAAGTCTGGAGTCAAAACCTGTTGATATCAGTTCAAAATGGATCGAAACAGTACCCATTTCAAATGAAATATGGGCTAAGAGGGCTCTGCAATGTTTTGGTGAAACGAAATGCAGTTGCCGAAACCTTACAAAATTTCGACTTAAATATGTAAGTTTCAGTCAACTTGGAATGCCTTATGAATCTTATTTTATTTTATCTTGTGCCATGTTGAAACTGAAATAAGTCACAAAATTGCGGTTTACTCCAACAAAATTTCAAACTGTGGATAGAGCAGAGCAATTTGCAAGTAGTAGTAGCAAAAAATTCAAGAAAGGCAGCATGTCTGCTAGTTACAGATTCGACATCTTATTTCTCTCTCTCTCTCTCTCTCTCTCTCTCTCTCTCTCACACACACACACACACACACACACACACACACATATATATATTTGGTGTCTTATAGTCCTATAGGAACCAGAATGACAGAAATCAATGGATACTAACTAGCTTAGAAAAGAGTTCCATTATTACCATGTTTGCTAGTATCATTTAGGCTAGTGTCTACTTGAGTTCAATACAATAGCTTATTGCTGGACTTCTAAATATTTTTTATCTTTTGTCATGTCAGTTTTATCCCTCAGTATGAGTTATTATTTGGGTTATTTCAATCCAATAATTAGTAGGGTTTAAGGTATTGTAAGGGTGTATCGAACTGAAAGACAGATCTGATTTTTCTGCCTACCTTTTTTGTGTTATTGCAGTAGCCACTGAAGCTCTGTTTCCTCCCTATTTCTAATTTGTTGGTGTTTTACACAGCAAGGATTCCACAACTTCTCTGTTGCATTATTTAGCAAATTTATTTTGGTAGGCTAAATCTTGTAGATAATATAGAAAAATGGGTTCTTGATATTAGAAGACGATGTAAGTTGTATTTTGTTTAATTACTGTTACTTTGTTGGGCCTTGTACAGTAGTAACAGTACACAGGTTCATTCTTTTCCTCGGTGAAAACCTGAACATATAAAAAAAAAATTTAATTAAATATCTTTTGGTTTATCTGCATATGATAGTCCCATATCAGACCCATTCATTCATCCAATATAGGGTGGAAAGAACAGTATGGAACCACAAATCGGCTTTTGGCATCGAGTTATGGGTTTCTATCACTTGTATCTTGTTCCCTGTAACTGAGTTTCATAGCAGCAACATATTAATAATATTTCTGTAAGTTACTTTTGCGTGAATACTTCTGTAATGTTCTCTTTCTGTATTGAGAGGTTTATTGGGTTTTTCCACTATTCTTAATATATGCTTTTAACATGTGCAGGTCATCCCTAGCCTTGCAATGGTTGAAACATATTCTCGGTTGCTTCTGATTGCACCCCACTCGATATTTCGTCCACATTTCACTGTAATTCCATTGCCTTCTTTTGGAGTAGCTCTTCTTTTATAAAATGTAGCATATAAAATGGTATAACATATTAATGTGAAAAAAGGGTTTTTTTTTTTTTTTTTTCTTTTCTTTCTGGTATAACATGGTATGAACCTACTCAGTCAACCTGGATGGCAGAAATGGGTGACCAAGAAACTCATGGCCTAAGTTGGTTGCATGGTTTAGATAACTTAGTATTTGTTAACATTCAAATAAGAATTTGAAATCTGTAAATAGAAGAAGTGCGAGGTATTTAAAACAGTCCCACATCGGTTAAGTCTGGGACCTTGGATTCATATATCCTAGGGCCATCTCCACCTAATAGCTTAAGCTTTTAAGTAGGAAGCTTCATCATGGTATCAAAGCACCATTACTCGGTCCTCCTAGGTAACTTCCACGTGATTGAGCAACCTAAAGAGGGGTAATACGTGAGGGATCCCACATTGGTAAATCGGGACCTTGGAGTGGGGCCTTTACACATGGGAGGTGTCTGCACCTATGAGCTTAAGCTTTTAAGTAGGAAGATTCAACACAATGATGCCAGCCAGAAAGGAAAATTATGGCCAGTTCAATGAACAATGGGCTGGCATCTAATCCCACCATTCTGCTCAAATATTAGGCAAACTGGGTTTGAGCAGGTTATAGAAGGTAGGTTTAGCTTGGCTAGGTGGACTACTGACAATTCCTACTCATATGTTGAATGACACAACCAGAATTGGAAAAAGTTACTAGGTGCTATAAATCAGCATTTGCATCCTATGTGGCCCTCTGATTGATTGATTTTGGCTTCAAACATAGAGCTCAATGTGGGCATCTTGACACCCCCCCCCCTTTTTATGGGCTGATGCCTGATGGTTGGATATCTGATGGGCTTAGTGCGGCATATCCAAGCAGCCCATTGGTCATAGCTGGACAGCCCTTGCTATTTTTCGGCAATACATTGTCTAAAGTTCATAGTGTGTCCGTTTTGCTACTATAATTACATTTTTTTTTTAGATTTTTGTCGTGTTTAGTTTAGGAATGTAATCTGTGTCTAGGAGTTATTCCACAGCTTTATCACTTTTAGTTTAATATTTTTATCTAAAGGAAAACATAGCTGCAGAATTTTAAACTAAATGTTTTTATATTGCTATTTCATTTACTTAATATATTATTCATAAATAAGGAAATGCCCCCTATTTGAATCTAATAGAAATAGTTTAAAAATCAAATTCCAAAAGTATGATAATGGTCAACCCCCCATTCCAAGAATAAAAACTGGATTTTTGGTTGTAGGGGAGACATTTAAACTTTCAAATGCTGGGGCTTTTTTCAATTCTGAAAATTTAATAAATCTTATCATGGTAAAACATTTCTAAAAGCCAAAAGTCCGGTAAATTAAAAACATTTCTAAAAACCAAAAGTCCGGTAAATTAATCTTTTGTTTTGATATTCATAAAATTATTTTCATTTATGCGATTTTAACAACATTCGTATATTTTAAAATTAATTTGATCGGATTGTAAATTTGTCATTACAACTCAGATTTAAGAAATCTTAGACTTGTTGGAAAGTTGTTTTTGTGCTATACCTAATACAAAACGTCTCATGTAAACAAAAACCCTATATCTCAAGAAGAGTCCGGATCCTAAGTACAAAACTGGGAGTCTGGGAAGCTCTCAGGAAGCTACAATATGGCAATTTCTAGGGGATGGGGAACAAGTGGTAGCAACTTTAGAGATCTTAGCGTTAACGTCAAAGAATATGGAGCTCCAAATCTATCCGAGAGGCCGAGAGGTGGAGGTACATTTCCCATGATTTCTATCCATCCAAATTTGGTTGATAGTAGCACAAAAGAAGCCTTGGCCTTCAGGTCACAAATGGTCTTCCCTTGGAATGTCACATCCATCCATATCCACTCCCTATGGAAATAAAGGATTCTTCTTCTCGACAGCCAGCATTTGGAGAGGTAATGTAAGATTGGGTCACAAGTGATTCAATCCCAGGTAGGATCTTTACTAAATTCAATAAAAATCAAATCCAGGGACCAATAGAATGAATAAAACAGAAAATAGAGAATGAAGGGAAGAATGGGAGTAGGGGAATAGGTTGGGTTGAGTATTTCACTTTTCCTTAGGTCATCTCACCCATGGGCATCTCACCCAAGTTGTCTCTCACAGCACTGCATCTCACAATTTTCCATCACAAAGCCTTTTTTTTTTTTTATTCAATCAAATTCGTGTTCAGTGTTGTAGCCCCTTACAAACTTATATAGAAGACTCAAAACTGACTCAAACATTAAAAAAGAAAGGTCTAACCCAATTCTTAACTAATTGGGAAACGTAAACTGACTAGGAAACTGAAATAACAAAGGAAATATACTCAAAACAGGACTCGAACTAAACTGATGAATTAAAAACCTCGTTTTCCTACTTTCTACTAATATTTTAGGCACATTACAAAGAAAACCTATGGGATCAAAGGCCCAACACATACATAACTCAACCTAAGGCTTATTTCCAATAAAATAAGCCCATTAAGTAACTTATCTACATCAAGAGGACTAATTTCCAAATAGAAGATGAGGCAGGGCAGACAAAGAAGAGATGCTCAATATCTTCCGGCTTAGACCCGCATAGATAGTAAACTGGGGAGACGGGGATCCTTCTCTTGATGAGGAAAGCTTGCATAAGGAGGCATTTTCAGAAGACTCTCCAAGCCGTGAAGCGTTGCCAACTGCCAAGGAATATGATGCTTAAACCAAATGAGCCTGTGCCAAGGGGTTGGATTCCCAAGCAATCCCATTAGATCCCAAGCAGCCTTAGCATTGAAGAGCCCATTTGTGGAGTGGATCCGAAGGATTGTATTCTTCGACTGAAAATGGTGTATTTATATATAAAGAACTTTTGTCTTTCTTTAAAAAAGTAAGTAAAATAGTAGATCGAGAAACCTCCGCCCAAAGGTGCTTTTTGAAAGTTGGTCACCGGTAGGCTAAGAATCTTTCTGACTTATCTTATGATATGATATGGAGAAAGCCACTTTTCAGGATCAGCAGGCAAGACCATTTGATAACTAAGAAAGCAGGCAGTCTACTCATGTACTTGATTGACCGGCAGTGGGGGGAGCAGGCAAGCTATTTCAAATCTCGGCTATCTGGAAAGAGGAAGGGGTCGAAGGAGTCCATGATCCTGAGGATAAGATATCTACAACCATAGCTTGCCTTGGAAGCCCAGAATTGTAGATGCTTCGAGCACTGAGGACATTAGAAGGATTTCTATAGGATGCCAAGGGCCAAGCCAAAGAAAGGTGGAGGAGCCATCCCCAATACAAGAGGAAATAGATCTAGCAGCAATGGTTCTGAGGGAGAAGATCTTGCGCCTCGGCCAGGAGGAATCAGATGGAACACTCATTGACCGAAAGGAGTCCTGCTTAATCATATAAGAATAAACCCAATCCACCCAAGTGCTTTTCTAGATAAGCTTTAAAATTCCCGCGCAGTTGTTTGAGGCCCAGACCCCTTCTTTATTGGGGAAACAAACCACAGCCCAACTAAGAGGATGAATTAATCTAGATGATTCGCATCCTTTTTAGAGGAAGGCAGCAAAGGTGGATTTCTTTTTTTTTTTTTTTTTTTTTTGAGGAATAAATAATTCATTTCCAAGCGAAGAAGAATATACAAGGGAAAAAGGGGGGGAAAAGGCTGAGGCCAATGAAGAGGCTAGAGCCGAGAGCCTTGCACAAAACAAAAACAACAGCAAAACAATAGCAGCTAAAACAAAGGAGAAAAGCAAAAACTAAAATCCATAACAAGGACCACCAGAAAAAAAATAAGGGGGGGGGGAGAAGACAAAGCCCAGGATGACGTCAAGTGGGATGGAGGAAGTCAAGATGGAGGTTCCAGGAGGAAATGATGTGAGAATTTTTGGGGACTGGCCGATTCTGAAGGGAAGAGGATTTGGATTTGACATCAAAGAAGATAGCTTTCCAAATCTTATCCGGAGAACGAGATTTGGAAGTCCATCTATGGATGTTACGTTCCATCCAAAGGTGATTGATAGTAGCACAAAAAGCCAATTGCTAACAGTGTCACAGATGGTGGGCTCGGAGAAGGTCATATTAATCCAGTTCCATTCCCTATTAGAAAGAATCCATCACCTTGATGTGGCTTAATATTGATTTCTTATGATACAAGGTATGTGTAGCATACTAAATAATGTTAGGAAAGAGGGAAATTAAAAAATAACACTTTGACTTGTTGCCTAAGCACTTTGGCGTTCCAGCACCTTGGTTCGTCTTGGTTCACCTTGGCACCGTAACAACTATGCTTTGTGTTTTTCTGCAGGGGCACATAGTAAGTAATCTCTACGCATTCATGTTATTTCTGTCACCAGTAGATAGCCAGGGCACTTGTTAGATTACTTTTTTAATGCATCTCAATATTTTGGCCCACATTTATTGTGTTAAATTATCCAACCCAATAGCTTGGGTGGAGGGGCTCAATTGGTATAAGAGGCATCCAAGTTCCAAGAGGTTTCTAACATGGGATTTGTTTTCAACATTCCCCCCACGTGTTGCCCCTCTTTTGAATGGCAGTACACGTGGCATGTGTGGCTCCTCTTTCGGGTAACTGTATACAAAATGTATTATTAGCGTAATGAGCTTAATGGCTTTGAAAACATGTTGAAGCTCTAGTCCAAAATCTTAAGCTAATAGGTGGAGGGGACCAACTATTATATGAAGGCATCCAGGTCCTAGAATTTTCTAATATGGGATTTATGAGCCATACTTTGAAATTACGGGGAGAAGGTTATAGAAACCCACCTGAGAATAGAAACTATTTCAAATAACCAACCAATTAAATCCACGATTGAACCTATTTACTTACGTGGCTCATGGAAAGATGTGCAAAGGGCAAGAAGGATCTCCATATGGAATTTATTGACCTAGAAAAATCCAACGACAGTCCCTAGAGATCTAATATGGTATATTCTTAACAAGCGAAGGGTTCCAAGTAAATAGGTAAACATAATTAAAGATATGGTGACTAGCTTAAGAACGTGAGGTGTCAAGGTAGTGAATTCCCAATTACAATTGGGCTACATTAAAGATCATCCTTAGGCCCTTATCTGTTTGCGCTCATCATGGATGTTTTAAGTTTTAACCATAAACATCTAAGATGAGATTCCTTGGTGTATGTTTTAAGTTGATATTGTGTTGGTAGATGAGACAAAAGCAGATATTAATGCTAAGTTTGAGCTATGGAGATCAATCTTAGAATCAAAATGTTTTGAGATAAGTAAAACAAAGACAGAGTATATGGTAAGTAACTTTAGTTAGACTAGAAAATTAATGAGGTGGTGAATATTGATGAGAGTGATATTCCACAGAATGATTATTTTAGGCATCTGGGCTCAATCATAAATGAAGAAGGTGATATAGAGGATGATGTTGCTCAGAGAATTAAAATAGGTTGGTTGAAGAGGAGAGGTGCGTTTTGAGAGTTTGTACGATTGGCGTATTCCTTTAAAAGCTTAGAGGAAAATTTTATACTACTGTCATACAGCCGGCTATGATGTATGGGGTGGAATATTGGGCAGTTAAGAAGCGGCATATAAACTAAATGTAGCGGAGAAGAGGACATTGAGATTGATGTTTAAAAATCTTGGAAGCACAAAGTGAAAAATGACCACATTAGGGCTGAGTTGGGAGTAGCTCCAATTCAGGATAAGCTATGAGAAAGTCGCTTGAGGTGCCATGACCATGTTCAATAGAAGCCTTCGGATGCTCCAGTTCGGAGGAGTGATTTGATTCAGATTGAAAGATCTAAATGCACCAGGGGCAAACCTAAAATAACCGTAGGAGAGATGGTGAGGAAAGACATGCATAGCCTAGGCCTACTACCACATATGACTTCGAATAGAGCTGATTGGAGAGCAAGGTTATATGTAGCCGACCCAATTTAGTTGGGATAAGGGCCATAAGGCTATGTTGTTGTATATTAAACTTTTTCCACCTGTTTCAAGCTGGTAAATTGGTGAAGACTTATTGCTCGATTCTTACTTCTGGACAGGTAGGGGACCCTGTGAGTTGGACATTTATCAACTTTGATACCTAATTTCTGTCATATATATTAGTATGTCTACATGTGCAGCATAGAAAAATTTGTTGTTTTATTTTATCAAATCATGATTTGATGGCCAAAACTGCGAGATGGAGAGAAACTGCAAAAATCTAGTTTTGAACTTGTTTGTTTGTCTGTTTTAGCATTTATTCTTATTAGTCTGCTTAAATGCTGACATGTTTCGGTATATTAGTGGTCAGACTTTACATATGATGTTGCAACTTGCAACATAATATTAATACTCTGCATATTCCCTGTGAGAGCGTGTTTCTTTAAGTGGTAGTCTAAGATGTTCTAGTGCTTTAATTTTTTGAAATTGTATTCTGTTGCCAAACTAGTTTGTTCAAAACATGTTTGATTAATGTAAAATTTCATATCTTTATGATTTGTCAATAAAAAATTTCTGTGGACCTTTTTTGGCTTTGTCTGCACGTTGCACTGATGGTGGTTTAACTGATGGCTGTGATGTTCTACAGACTTTGACACAAAGGAATCCATCCATATTCAATAAACCTGGCGTATCCCTGCTCTTGCTTGAAATTTTGAACTACCGTTTGCTTCCACTTTACAGGTGATTGGCATTCTGGTCGGTGGCAAACTGTGATTCTGCATTCCATTTAGTGATTGAGGGGATGCCTCTGCATATGTGTTCCCTTGTCTTCTAACCGAAAAATAATTATATCCAGACCAATGTAAAGTTTTAGTTAGAAAAAGTCCTAAATGTCTCAGTAAGTGGTGACAAATGAAGATAACCTGCTTCTTCAAAGTTATGACAACTTGCTACTGGCTAATGGTAGTTTTTCTGGTAAAGACTGCATCGCCTTCTTCCTCCTCCCCCCCCCCCCCCCTCTTTCTCCTGGTGTCCTCTTTCTCTGCTGTGGGTGTAGTTATCGGTGACAGAAAGGTAATTTATGGAAAACTGGGAAGCGTGTTTATTTGAACATTAATACACATCAAGGAGTAATTAGATGCATAATAAACCTTAGTGGACAATTCATTGCATAGTTTTTTTACCAATATTGTCTATTTGATGCAAGTATAAGATGCATATCACATACCATGATAATAAAAAAAAATATGTGACCAGTATATTCCATTTTTCTGTTATTTAATCAGAAATATAAATGTGTTGAATTTAAAAATGAAATAATCTTTTTATGAGTAAGAATAGATGATATAATATGCTTTATTTATCATGATGATATGTTACTTATCTATTTTTTGTGATTAAATGAGAAAAATACTGTCATTTCTCTAACTTCCCTAAAAAATGAGGAGCCAAAACCATTCCTTATCCAACCATCATGACATTCTGTACTTCTTGTACTTGTTTTTAATCCTACTTCTACTAGTGAAAAAAGCCCCAGTCCCTCCTCAAATCTCCTTTAATCTGCTGTAAATCTTGTTCTTACTGTTATTAAATAACTAAATTTTGTGAAATACACTTTTTTTAGAGAAATTTGGGCAAAAAAAGGTGTCCATCCAAATATCCAATTTCCCCATTTTTCTTATTTTTTCCAATTTCGACACATTGCAAGCCATTTCGCGTGAAATGGGTGGAAATTTGGCGATTTTAATAAGGAACGTATAATTTCAACATTTCAAGTAAAATTTCAATGTTTGACCAGATATTTCTCCAATTCCGGTGGAAACATCGCATTATCCCATTTTCCTCCTATTACAGGTCCAAATTTAGGAATAGTGAAATATTTCGCTAAATTTTTCTAATTTTGATTGAAGTTCCATAGATTTCACATGACTGAAGGAAATATTTCCCTTTCTCTTAAATTATTGCTTGTTGCATTTGTTGATGTGTATTGATATACATTCTTGTAGCCCTTACTTAACAGCTTAAGCTTTTGGGATAAGCAGTTGTAGCATGGTATCAGAGCCAGGATGTCGGATGTTCGATCCCTGGTAAGTGCAAGGGGTTTGTGTTGTTGTGCCCCCATGCTTTGTGCCCCCTTGGTGCCACTTGATGGTGCCACTACATGATGGTGTCACATGCAAAGATGTGTGTCTGTGTGGGCTGCCCGTGCAGGGAGTTGTTGATATACATTATCATAGCCCTCAACAACTTGACCTTTTGGGATAAGTGGTTTAAGTTGTAACAGCATTAACTGTCTTACCATGACACCTTTTGCCATATTATAGATTTATAGTTATTTCTCTTTCTCAAGGAATGCATTATGTAAATGGTGTGAACGAGATTTGTATGTTTTCCATTTTTGGTGGTTGATCCTGCTTTCTTTCTTTGTAGGTACCATGGAAAAAGCAAGACCCTGATGTATGATGTCATAAAAATAATTTCTATGCTAAAGAGCAAGCGTGGAGACCATCGCGTATTCAGATTGGCTGAAAATCTGTGCATGAATCTCATCTTGTCGTTGCGAGATTTTTTCCTGGTGAAAAAAGAATTGAAGGTAGAATCATTGCATGTCTCAAAACAGGAACCCTTTATGTTTTGTTAGGTATGTTAAATACTGTCCTTTTTTTTTGCAGGGCCCCACTGAATTCACTGAAACCTTGAATAGGATAACAATGATAAATCTTGCCATCACTATCAAAACTCGTGGAATTGCTGAGGTTGAACACATGCTTTTCCTTGCACCTCTTTTGGAACAAATAACAGCAACAAGTCAACATATGTGGTCAGAAAAGACTCTACGTTATTTCCCCCCAGTTATCCGTGAAGCCTTAATGGGCCGAGTGGACAAAAGGGCCCAGGCAATACAGGCGTGGCAACAGGTTTCATGTTTATGGCCTTAACTTTTCAAATTACCTTCTGTCAATGCATTGTGTTTTCTTTAGCTCTTTGTTCTGGCGGATAATATAGGATTCTCAATTTTCCTCACCGTGACCCTATGTTCTGGTTGAACTGGGCATTCTTTCAGTTTCTGCTAATATGGAAATCTTACAGGCATTTTCAAATTTTGTCTACTTTTTGGGATCTTTGTTTTAATTGTTCTACATTTTTTTTATAGGATTGAACTGTGTTCTTTACTTAATTCTTTCACATGGAAATATGACATGGGTAGGTCTGGTCCGAAAAGAAATTGATTTCGAGTGAAGAGAGTAGAGTGCTGGTGTTAGTTGATATCATCCAATAATTTACCAAGTGGAAGCAATTAATGAAGTGTATGAACTTATATAAGAGATGAAAGATAAGATGAGTTGCTAAACATGTGCACAGAATTTCTGTACTCTTTATATGTTATGTGTCATTGGATCCCTCAAATTGAGCCATGGATATCAATAGGGATGTCAATAACAAGTTTGCACTGGTACGGATGACCAGTACCGACCGATCAAAAACCGAGAGCAACACGACCGATTAATAAATGTGCCAAGCTTAAAGCCCGAATGATTCTTGACCGGTTGTTCCGAGTGCAAAGTGAGAGATCATCGGTCGCCCGACCGACCTGACTGAAAACTATTTTACATGGGTTTTATAGTGATTAATATATTATACTATGTTGTCGTGACTTGTGATGCATGTGAATATATATATAAGATATATGATATTATATTATACATATTGGACGATCACGTGAATGTTTGAGTATTTTGAGCTTGAAACTACCTTTTCGGGAGCCCATTTCTGATAAGACATGTCTCAGGCCTTGTCATTATTGACTTGATATAAAATCAATTACATTATATTCCTTGGATTGAATATGTATATTGATTTATAATATATGGGAGGAGGTTAGGTATGCTGCAGGTTCTGATGCTAGTAGCTCAGCGACTGGGATGGCTTGGGATGGGGAGGGGCATAGGGGACTTTTCCAAGGGGAGGGGAGAGAGAGAGAGAGAAATCTGGGTATACCAGTGGCATATGCAGCCTTTTCCCATTATATATTTACATATTTAATGAAGTCACCGACAAACCAGCTTCTGATCAACCCGATTAGCAGCAACTGTTGGTAGCCTGATTAACAACTGGTAACCAACCAACCAATGCTAAATGGTTCATGACTATCATATTCAGGCCCAATCCCATACACAGGCGGTCATGGTCATATTTCCAAATTTCGAAAATTTCGATGGTTTCGACCCACCCCAAGATTTCCAAGTTTCAGAAATTTCGACACTAATTTAGGAAATTTTGACCAAAATTTCTAGAATTAGCCCAAAAGAATACGTGGTTTCAACCAGGTTTCGGAAATTTCGACCGAGACTTGGAACCTTGGTCACAGTGCATGTGTTGAAATTGATGTAACTGGATCAATGCCGACCGAAACCGATTGTGACCAACCGGTTGACACCCCTAGACAGTATATACGAATAGTGCCTGTTTTGTCATGAATCTAATGCCTATGATTATGGCTGAGGATATGAGGCAATGTATTGATCATTGGAAGAGATCCCATAACTGTGAAGCCTTCACTAATTTCTGTAATGTAGGTATAAGGGTAGATTTGTCTATAGGGCATACTTATTTTTGTACTCGTAACCCTACTATTATAAATAAAGGAGGGCTGGTGTCTATTGACACAAGTCACAATTCCCCAAATCAACATGGCATTAGAGCAGGTTAGCTCTCTCTCCCAAAAACCCTATACATACTGCCACCCTCCGCTCTTCTCCCTTCCATTGACCTCTTCCACTCACCCTTTCTCCCTCAACTTTCTCTCTCTCGTGGTTCTTTTCTATTTTGGTTCCCTACCTTCCACTCCCTCAGTGGTGAGTTTCTTCCCAACGAGGGCTCTTTTCTTGAACCCTATGACTTGAAGGAAATGTTTCTGATCTCTATGTCTGGTTGGACCTGGAATTTTTTTGCAAGATTTAAGATCTCTCTTGGACACCAAAAACTATGGCGTCATAGGATTCCACCACATCTGTTCTTTTGGATGAGATAGGTCGTGGTTCTAAACTTCTAATGGTGACTGTCCTTCGTTCCCTGCTAGTTCCATCAAGTTGGATGGGAGCATCTATTTGATGTGGGCCAGATCCTATTTCCTGTCTATCAGTTTCTGTGGTTACTCAGGGTATCTCACAGGTGCTACTGCTCGCCCTTTTACTGCTAGTGCTCAAGACAAATGGCATGCTGCCATTTACTTAGTTATGTCCTACGTTTTGAATTCGATGACTCCCTCCATTGCTTGGGGTTATCTGTTGTTAGATACTACTGCTTTGATCTGGAAAGCAACCAAGGAAACATTCCCAGGCGGGGAATAATGCTCAGTGCTTTGAGTTGCGAAAGAAAATCCGTGGGACTACTTAGAAGCAGATGAATGTCAACCAATACTACTCTGATCTCCATGGTATGTGGCAAGAACTTGACTATTATGAGACTTATCGCCTGCTTGTTCTAATGATGTTGTTGGCTTTAAAAAGCATGAAGATCTGCTGAGAGTGTATGACTTCCTTGGCTACTTGAATGTGGAGTTTGATCACATCCAGGATCATATGCTCAGTCATGACCCTTTCCCTACTCTGGAGCAGGCTTATTCTCTGTATCAGTCTGAAGAAATTCGGTGCACAATTATGCGCTAGCCTGTCCCATAGGAATACTCTGTGTTATATACGGATCAGAGTCCCAATTCTCAATCTGTTGGCAATTCTACCTGGATCAATGATCGTTCTACTAGTGACAAGCTAGTTGTCAAATGTGATTATTGTGGTATGGAAAGGGAGACTTGCTGGAAACTCCATAGGCAGCCAGCCTACTCTCGTGGTCGTGGGTGCTCCAGCCTGTCCAGGCCAATCAGTCTGAGACATTTGACATTTTTTATGCTGCTATCCCCACTGGTTCTTCTTTGTCATAGGATGAGATGGCTATATTGTGTCACCTGATGTCCAGGATGGAGTGCTTCTCTTCCTCTGCTGCTAATGCTGCCTCTCTGCCAGTTATCCCTGCCTCTCACTTTGCCCACTCAGGTATTTTTCGGTAGTCATTGTACATATGTTGGCTCTCATCCCTAGATAATTGATTCGGGTGCCACAAATCATATGACTGGTTCACCTAGTTCCTTCTCTACGTACTCTCCATCCTCAGGTAAAACCAAGGTTCAAGTAACTGATGATTCTCTCTCCTCTATTTCTAGGATGGGAACCAACAAGTGCTAGCCATCGTTGTCTCTTTCTTATTGGTTACATGTTCCCAGGTTCTCTACTAACCTATTAACTATTAGTAGTATCCCTAGGGATTTGAATTGCAAAGTCACATTTTTTCCCTCAGAGGCAGTAAGGACAGACAAGTTGTAGCATTAACATTGGAGGGAGGGGTAGCAGTAGCAGCGAAGGGAGGGAAGAGGTGGAATGTTGTGTTCCGACCAGCGGTAACAAAATTGATTGGGTGGGTGGGGGGGGGGGGGGGGGAAGAGAATTGCTTGACTATACTCGAACGATTCTCGTGTGACTCGGGAAAAATTTCGAGTCAAGTGAAATTCATGTGACTTGGACTGAATCATGTCTTTTTCTATACCTGGGTGAGTCTACCTGACTCTTGACCAGGATTCCCAATTCTTTGACTAGACTCGGGCGATTCACTCAAGCTAAAACCTGGTAACAATGGTAACAATGCATAGAACTAGAAGATAGCAGAACTGAAGAAGCAAGATATTGAAAATTTGAAACAATCAAAACATGCATTTGGTTTATGTTGTACTTGGAAATGATCATCGTCTAGGTATGCCTACTCTCTAATTTGGTTTATACTGTTTTTGGAAGTATGATTTTATCTATATGTAATTAAACTGCTCTTGATTTAAAGAAATGTTCCTGTTCTCTCATAAGTTTGACTGGTCAAATGATCTTATTTTTACATGAGACTTTTGTACTTGGCAAAGCACGAAACCAACTTCCCAACAAATCTTAAATTGCTTAAATCTGATTTATATTGAAGGAATTATGTTTCAGTCAAAACTTATTTGGTGTGTGCAAATAATATTTAAAATCGTCCTAAAAGGAGATAGATTTTTAGAAATTAAAACAAAAAATTTGTTTCCAGTCTTTTGTTTTTATGATGTTCTATCACAATAAGATTTGTAAAAATTTTAGATTTGAGAAAAGCCCTAGCATTTGAAAGTTGAAAATCGTCCCTACAACGAAAAATTATATTTTTGTTCTTGAATTGCGGAGTTGACATTTTATCCTTTGGAATCTGATTTTTTAACTATTTTTATGAGATTCATTGGTGGGAGGGGGTTTGCTTATTTATGAATAATCTCAAGTAAATGGAGTCATTTACTTGAATGATGCTTAGTCTGAATCAGTGCCAAACCTGGGTGAGACCAATAGAAACCTAATAAATGGAATAAAAATAATAAAAAATTAAAACCAGCACCTTGCACTAAGGCTGCAGTCGCCTACACCCCCTAAAAACCGCTTGGACGCCAAGGTGACAACCATAGACAATTATGGTCGACATGACAAGACTTTGAGTGTACATGAAGTGTCCAGGTAACTTTGTCAATGACAAGATTTTCAACCTGACTAGGGTAGCTTGAAGTTTGGTGGTTCTGTCGAACCAAAGAGGGGAGTGCTGGGATTACTTATTTTTGTTGAAGTTTTATGTCTGATTTCAAAATCTATCAAATGCACAAGTGAGAAACATTGACATGGATTTGGAGATTGAAAGAGGTAAATTTTTTTATGAATAAATAAGAAAGGGGAAATTTGGGGGGCGGGACCCAATCCCCTCCCCTGCCCCCAAGAAAAAAAAGGAATCAAGGATATATATATATATATATATATATTATTACCGTGATAAATTATATATTAGCTGCAATTCCGATCTAAATTATCCACCTGAAATTTAGTTGTAATTAAAAATTACAAAAAAATTGAGAAAATGACTTTTTGCTACAATTATCCATGCAATTAAGTAAGAAGTATATGGAATGCTATTAAGTTTGCATTGTTTATGGGTTTTTATAACATGAAATTGTGAGAAGACTTCTATTTACATTTTGTATGTAGAAAAGGACACTCCCTGATTACCTTTCCTTCAATATAAATTCTTTTTGAAGGTTAATTAATGTATTCATCTCATTATTGCCCTGGCATTCACAATTGGGTTGATTCAGTGAGACTAATTTATTTATTTGTATAAAGTAAATGCATGATTTAGAATATTCATATACAATTTATGTTGGATATGTGGGAATTTACTCTTTTATGCTCTCTCCCCTTCCCCAAAGCCTAGGTTATGATTGAGTTTTGAATACATCATGTATTTTATGTAAGTATTTGGTTTCTTGAGGCATTATTGAATAATTGATTGAGCATTTTCTTTCCATGGGCAGGCAGAGACAACAGTTATAAATCAATGCACTCAGCTTCTGTCTCCATCAGCTGATCCTACATATGTTATGACCTACATTAGTCATAGTTTTCCTCAACATCGGCAGTATCTATGTGCTGGTGCTTGGATGCTTATGCATGGGCACATTGAAAACATTAATTGTGCAAGTCTTGTATGATTCTGTAGCCCTTTGATGACTTTTCTTAGTAAATTCTTTGTGCTATGTAGCTAGAAGATTGATGCATTGTCCTTAATTTGATGCTGTTCTTCCCAATTGGTAATTCGGATTCTGGAATGCAGGGGCGTGTCCTGAGAGATTTTTCCCCCGAAGAAGTGACATCCAATATATACATATTGGTGGATGTTCTTCTTCATCATATTCATGTGGAACTGCAGCGTGGACATCTCTTACAGGTTCGTACATGGTGTGTAGAGTGATCATTGGTGAAATTCTGGTATGTTGGATACTGTTCCTGTCTCTAATTTTTTTCTCTCTTTTTTTTTTTTGGGGGTGGGGGGGATTTGGCGGTTCTTTTGTTTACTACCTCCCAGGAACTTCTATTAAAGGCTAGCGCGAACCTTTCCTCCTTTATTTGGACTCATGAGCTTCTTCCCTTGGATATTTTGCTTCTAGCACTTATTGACCGTGATGATGATCCCCATGCTTTGAGGATTGTGGTAAGGTTTCTGAAATGAAAATTTATTGTTATAATTATTTCTAAAATTATATCGGATCCTAGCCCTTCTGATATTCCTTTAGTTGAATGACTTACAGTTTTTTAGGAAAAAAGCTTTTTTGTCTTTGTTTGCATATAGAATGAAATGGGAAGTCCTCAATGGAGAAAGGTTTGTGGTCCTTATGTAATAGAGTTATTGTAGATGGAAGCATGGATTGCAAGAGGTAAGATGTGAAGCATTCCAAAGACACTTCAAGAGCATGCCTTTGACGGGGTGTTACATGTTCCCTTACTTTTTAGTGTCCCTCTTGGGCCCTTCTTGTAATTTCTGCTGCATCTTATCAGTATTTTCTTTTTTTGTTTTTGTCTATCAAAAATCAATTAAATTAAATTAAAAAATAAAAACTGGATTAGTATGTCAAAACATCAAAACAGTGCTTATGGTCATTATGCACTACCAACAAAAAGAGCAGCTTCATATAAGAGTACAAGAATGCTATACAATCATATACCAGGACCTCAAAGGACTTCCTATATATTTCTGATCAGCACATCCCCCCTACATATAGTTAACCATCAAACATGAAATTCTCCAAAATAAACATCTCAAACTTCTACTTTAATACAATGGCTATCAGAGGTGAACACATCTTATCAAGGCAGCAAGAGCTATGAGTAGCCATGGAATCATCTCATTATCATGGAAGTAGAGGCTACTAAAGCACTAGCGGATGCTCTAGCCAAAGAGGGGTGGGTAGAGAGATACATATATAGGACCATATCCATTTATCTGATATGAAGTTTTCATGTTTTCATGTAGAAGCCCTGCCCTTGGCAATTTTGGGTCGAATGTATGTGTATACTGTTGTACAGCTTCCTTTTTCCGGTTCACCCAATAAAAGTTTGTTATTCTATAAAAAAAGGATAATATTACATTTAATACTATCCATTCCCAAATCTCCATCAAGTCTGTCTAAGAGTGGAAGAAAAAGACTAAGGCTGCGTTTGGTACGCATTCTTGGAATGCGTTCCAGCCCAAGAATGCGTTCTAGAACGTAAACAACGTTGTTTGGTGTGCATCCCAATTCTAGATTCCTAGAATGGGGTCCAGAACAGGCCTCATTCTGGAATGCAAGAAAATCCCATTCCACGTTCTAAAGTTGGGTTTGTTCTCGATAAAAAGTGTGTTTCACGTCTCCGAGTGCAACCTCAGTTCTGACAGCTACGCAACCCGACTCTGGTTCACCAACCATGACTCCCTCTTCCTCTCGCTACCTTCGTCCTTGCCATCGTCTTAACAATGAGTTCCTCTCCAATGACGATGTTGGCCCTTGACTCTGACTGATCAACCCTATTAGCAGCGATGCAGAACATTTATATGACAAGAGCAAGGGCAGCTGTATGAGCTTCAGTGATGATGGGTCGACTGATCAACTCTGTTTTTTACACAACAGTCACAGCACAAACCAGAGTCGGTCCTCCTTCTAGATTGCATTCTCTGCCCTAATTTGTAAGGTTTTCAGATCCAATGAATGTTCGGCGCAGAAATCACCCTCTTCTAGTGGACGGATTGATGAAATTCAGGCTTCCAATGATTCTGAGCTTCCAGATTGTGTTCTATGCCCTAATGTAGAACTCTTGCAGTAGAAATCAATAATCCTTCCCCGTGCTGGCCTTTATCTATAGTAACTCCTCTCTGCCCAATTCTGAACTGTGACGGTTAATTTCAATGCCGTTCAGCTCTTGAAACAATTTGATCTGATGAAATTACAGTTACCAAGACTGTAGCGGATGAAGAAGCAAACCCATGTTAATCTTTCAAAAAAGAATTAAAAATGGAATTGGAATTGATGGTTCTCTGGTTTGCTTTCTGGTTTTTTATTGATTGTGTATGCAGTGTAGTTAATCCTTATTATATATGTTACAAAAATTTTCCTATCAGGTGTTTGATGAAATGCCTGAGAATTCTTTTTATGGTAGAACTTAGAATTCTATAGTCAAGAACGCACTTTTGCCAAATACACATCCAAACAATGTTCTCATTCTCATCTAAGAATGCATTCTGTGTTGTGAGAATGAGAATGTGCATTCTTAGAATAGGAATGCATACCAAACACAGCCTAAGAGTCATCTTCGTCTAAGGCCCCATCCTCCAACAGATCAATGACATCATCATCAAGTAGAAAACCACATGGAAGTAATTTCTGACGAAAAACGAGAAGTAATGAAGGGGAAAGGGCAACATTTGGTTCTTTTTTGGCATTCAAAACTAGAGTAGTCATTAGTTTACAGGTAGAGCTTGGAGCTAGAGAATCAAATGCAAGTAATTCTTGTCCAAAACAAGAACATAAATAAATGACTCAATAAATGAATAAGAAGGAATGCAGTGACCTCAAATTCTTGAGTAACATTAAACCCTAGGATTTTGGAAAAGAACAAGGAACAATAGAGATTAATAGAACGTGTATAAAGCTAGCCATTTGGAAAAAATGGGAAGAAAAACAAAGAACAGATAGATTGAATCTATCATGATTTAGAATTGAAATAAAGAGAAATACAGAAAATAGGAACCTCTGACTCACCACTGGAGAAACGGCTAGAGTGGATTGATTGTTTTCCAAGCATGAACACAAAACACACACAAGAAGAGAAGGGAATGAAGTTTGGTCGTGATTTGAAGGAAGTTCATCCCAACTGTGAGCACCAGAGATGAGAGATACACAAAGTAACGTGATGAACAACCCCAAAGAGAGATGAAAGGTGTAAAACGCTCTGATTCCATTGGACCCTTATTTTTTGCAAATGAAAATATTTGTCCTGCAGGCTCTACATCTGGCAGGAGTCAAATATCCCCTTGAGCCCTCCTAGCCTTGGTTTCTTAATCCTACGTGATCATTTAATTGGTTGAAATTTAGTACAACGATTGATTGGTTTGCCATCCTCAAATCTTCCATCCTTATTTGATTTCCAGGCTAAGGATATCATACCACTTAAAAATATTTTAAAACAATTTAAACACGTGTTCCTTCTCATTCTTCTGAAGTGTCTACTAATTTGAAAGTAATTACGAAAGATATACAAGAAGGGACAGACATCCCACTCCAAAAGAAGTTTTAAAGTATGCAGAAAAATAAATTGATGCTTACAAGATCTTCGCATTTATATCTCTACACTATTAATAGACCATTCAAAGTGAAAACGACTCGAATCTGTGCATATCCTGGGCACATATTGCTTCAAGTCCTGAAACTGTTTTCATTCTTCAAGTTTGTGAATCTAGTTTCGTGGCATTGTGCATTAAATTTTGACTCAGTATGTCCCTTTTACATTTTTTAGATTGTCAGCAAACATCACATAATCGGACAATAAGCTGGTATAATCACTTGCACAAAGATTCTGGGTGATTCCTATGAGAGAGAATACTTGTTCTGGATCTCAGTTTCTAATCAGTTCTAGTGACACATGAAAATAGTGAGCAGTTACATTTTATTCTGTGTTTGAACATTATTTATTTTGCAGATAAGTCTACTGGATAGACCAGAGCTGCAACAGAGAGTCAAATTGTTTCTGAATCGTGGGCCCCCAGAGCATTGGCTTAACTCTGGAATTTTTAAGCGTGTTGAGTTGCAGAAAGCTCTGGGGAATCATCTGTCTTGGAAGGATCGGTAATATTCTCCTAGTCTAACCTTTGGTGAATGGAAAAAAAAAAAAAAAAAAACAATTACATGTTATCTATGTCAGGAAATCAAGATCTACTTTATATTTATCATTGATGGTATTTTTTTGCTTAGTCATCTGATGACTACAGCAAAATCAAGAGGCTTGGTCTACAGAGTACAAATGTCTGCTTCAAGTCAACTTGTTTTGTGATTGTACTGGATACCTTTTCTTGTATGCATAATCTACTTTATATTTATCATTGATGGTGATTATGTCACTGAAGCGATTCTCCAACTTACGCTACAACGCACTATGAACTGTCTCTCTTAGAATATCAATTAAACCCCCTTCCTATGGGGCAGTATAAGAAAACCACTGACAAATTGCTGTTCTACTGCAAATTTATTAGGCATCAGGCCTGCTTCTTATCCTTCCACCTGGACTAATTTCAGAAAATTCCTAATCGATTTCGGAGTGCTGGATTTGTTTGTTGAATCAAATAAAGAGGCCTACAGGCTACGGGTTCAAAATCTTACCCTAAATTGATGGAAGGCCTGTAGGGGAAGGGTAGAAATCCCTGAGAAAACTCAAGAGTTGCAGGGGAGGGATAGGAGTCGCACAAATAAGGGGGGCTGGGGGAGAGAGGGGAATCGCACACACTCAGCCCGAAGGCACACCACAATATCAACGCATAACTTCATACTTCTCAATCAGTTACAAGCATAGAAATAGGGAATTAGAAAACTCAAAATATAGGAAAAAATCCTAAAAGGAAACTAACTCAAAAGGTTCAAAAGGAAAAAGAAATCTCAAACCAACTCTAACTATATCCTACGTATGCAACTTTCAAAAAATAAACAGAATAAAATAAACTAAAGATATTATTCTCTCCTAGTCTTGCCTCACAGTCCTCTTAGCATCCTCATCTCTGCTACACTCAGTTTAGTCAAATCACTCTTCTTGACTAACCAACACTCCGCTCCGTATGTCATAGCTGGTCTTATAACTGTCCTATAGAACTTTTCCTTAAGTTTAACATGCATTCTTTTATGAAATAGCGCTCCTGGGCAACCATGGTTTTAAGTATCTCCGATACCGATACGATACCCTCCGATACGTATCTTAAATTTAGCTGACCGATACGATACACATCGATACGATACATGAAATTTTTAAAATCCTTTCGTATTGATATATATCTTACAATACATATCGATATGCATTAATACACCACCAATACACATCGATACGATACGATATGCCTCGATACGACTATGAAAATTATAAAATTGAGGTAAAATGTACGTTTCGGTATGTATTGGTACGTATCGGTGAGTATCGATATGTATCGATCGGTACGTATCGGTATATATTGGCACGTATCGGTGAGTATCGATATATATCGGTACGTATCGGTGAGTATCAATACGTATCGGTATGTATCGATTGGTACGTATGGGTCATATAATTGCCAAGATGGTAATTTTTCAGAAAACACAATTTTTTGAAGGGTTTTTGTTCCAAAGTTGCTGTTAGCCATATTTCTCTTTAACTAAAGTGGAAATCAAAGTTGGGAATACGGATTTTACATTTATGAGACAACTACGAACCTTGAATTCTTAGTACGATACCCTCAATTTAGTGTTTATGCATAATACATGTTATCAATAGTTTTTTTTAATAAACTCTTTATGCAAAAGTGTTTAAAAAAATGTTTCCTATCCATTTATGTGTGTATTTTTAGCGTATCTTAGTGTATCTTCGATACGATACGATACTCTCCGATACGTATCTTAATTTTGACCGATCGATACGGCGATCGATACCGATACTTTAATCCTTGTGGGCAACATTATCCTCTATATCACCTTCTTTATTAAAGATGAACCCCATGTATTTAAAACAGTCACTCTGGGGTACCTCCCATTCCCCAAGTTTCACTGCTCCCTCCCCTCCTCTACTTTAACCGAAGGGGCACATCATATACTCCGTCTTCGTAATAACATTAACAAATCTAATTAAAAATAGAAACTATTTAAGGCTACTAATTCCCCCACGCAAAAACTAGATAAGGAGTACAATTAAAATCCTCAATTTTCTCCTTCACAACTCGATCTCTTGGGAAGAAAATCTACAATTGATAAACCTCCATACAGCTGGCCATGGGGCCCACAAAATCTGCAAGAGTCCATTCAACATTGTCTTCATACAGCTGGCACTAAACCCCTCAAAATATGGAGTTATTCTTCCTAAAAATCAGCAAATTAATGGATGGGAAATCTGGAAAAATCATCTCCACGTAAGCTGTCATTGGGTCCTTTATCCAATCAAGAAGCAGGCCACACCTGGCCAGGCTGTCTCTCCCAGCGGCTGTATCCCGTGGTGATTCTGGACTGGTTTTGGCCTTGTTCCTGTAATCTACATCAGTATTCATGTGGCCCCCTTATATTATCCTAGCTTTGAACAAAGATTTGACATATTAATCAAAATTTCTCTTTTGAAGCTTTTTTATGGAGTTTTGATTGGGTTTATAAATTAATATCACTTTCTGTGTGATATCCTTTATATATTGTCTGTTATTGACTGCCAGCGTTTGCTGTGCCTTGGTTAATGGATTGTAATGCTTCTGACAAATGTTTCTTTGCTAACTTCCTTGGGAACCCTTGCAGGTATCCCCCTTTCTTTGATGATATTGCAGCACGTTTACTTCCAGTTATCCCCTTAATTTTATATCGGCTAATTGAAAATGATGCGACAGATATAGCTGAGAAAGTCCTAGTTGTGTATACCACATTTCTTTCTTACCATCCACTGAGATTTACGTTTGTTCGTGACATTCTTGCATACTTCTATGGTCACCTTCCTAGCAAGCTTATTGTAAGAATATTGAATGTACTTGATCTGTCCAAGGTAATGATGCTTTTCTTTTCTGCTTATGGCATGCTTCCTTTCTTCATTCTAGCTTCTTTATAATGACCCCATATTTGCTTTAGATCCCACTTTCTGAGTCGTTTCCTCAGCATATTGCTTCATCAAATCCTGCTGCCTGCCCGCCTCCAGATTATTTTGCGACTCTCCTATTAGGTCTGGTGAATAATGTCATTCCTCCTCTAAATAGCAAGTCAAAATTTATGGGGGACATTTCAAATAACTCTGTTCGGGGACCACATAACAAGACTCCAGCATCATCTCAGTCTGTGCCATCAAGTGGACCAGAAAACCAGAAAGCATTCTATCAAAACCAGGATCCTGGAACTTATACCCAGCTTGTTCTTGAAACAGCAGTAATTGAAATCCTCTCACTTCCGGTGCCTGCTTCCCAGATAGTATCTTCACTTGTTCAAATAGTAGTGCATGTTCAGTCAACACTTATTCAGTCCAATGGTCTGCAAGGAAATTCAAGTGGTGCGGGGCAAGGTTCTGTCCTACCAACTTCTCCTTCAGGTGGAAGCACAGACTCCTTGAGCAACAGCAGATCAACTCCATCCGCATCTGGAATAAATGCTGTCAACTTTGTATCCAAAAGTGGTTATACGTGCCAACAATTATCTTGCTTGATGATCCAAGCTTGTGGTCTTCTATTGGCTCAGCTCCCTCCAGATTTTCATATACAACTTTATTTAGAGGCATCACGTGTTATTAAAGAGTGCTGGTGGCTCACAGATGGTAAAAGATCACTGAGAGAACTAGACTCTGCTGTCGGCTACGCTTTAATGGATCCAACATGGGCTGCTCAAGATACCACCTCAACAGCCATAGGTACTCTTTTAATTCTTGCAGTCATTAGTTATATGCCTAACCATGTCTATGATTAACTGTTAAATCAGGATGTTCCCTGTTAGATTTTTTTGTTTTTAATAGTTTTTGTCTTCTTTTGCGGTTGCAGAGATTGGGCCAGTTGAATTGCACATATTCTGAAAATTTTATGACATGACAAAATTGAAAGCATGGAGAATATCTTCATGTTTACAAAAATACATTTAATATGCAAACGATGCAGTTTTCCGGAAAAAACAAAAAAACAAAGAGGGGTAGAACATTTTTTACAATCTGTAGTTTAATATATATATATATATATATTATAGAAAACATTATACATATTTTAATATATGTTACATAAATTAATGGAGAAACTATCTTTCAACGGCAGTGTATATAGGCTATCTTAATCAGCCATGTCTTTTCTACTACATGGGCTGTGAGTTAGCTGTTCTGGCCTTGGATAGATAGTAAGGGGCCTAGACTGGCCCTGTGTCAATTTTCCAAGCGAAACTCAAATCTTTTTCTCTCACTAAGTATTCCATTTTTGCTTTGCATTTTCAATGGTCCAACTGTCTCCAGAAAAGATCGTCTATTCTACCTTTTTTTAAGCTTCATTTCTCCCCATGATGATGTGTTTGGGCTGAAACTTGGCACATGACTATGCCTGATATGAACTGTTTCTCAACTGTTGTAGTCCCATCTGTACTGTCATGTGGCAGTAAAAGCATGGCTCATGGAATGATCTCTCTCCCTATGTATGAAAACTTTGTAATATGTTTACTGCGAAGGTTTTTCTACATGGCACCCTAGAAAAGTATCTATAAGTATGCTGCTGACAGGAGGCTGTTTTGGCCATGTGGAGGGCTGTCTTGGCCGATACCACCATTGGATTGTTTAGGCCCCTTTGGATGACCAACATATCAAATTTTGTGGCTGGTCTCAACCATGTTGGCCATGTATTGAACTTTCCCCCAGTCAATTTCCAAAGATAAAACTAGTAAATGTGTGACCTGGCTGTTGTGATAGTTTGGTAGACAGAAGACCATTTGGATTGCCCATATGTGAAAACTTGAAGCAAAATTAATCATGAGGCCCACCATACAATTGATCTTTTTCGTTAGGCTACATATGTTTCCATGTATAAGCTTTGTAAAAGGAAAATTTTTCTTGTAAAATTTGATTTTATGCTTGTTTGTTTTGATGCAAGTAAAGGAAAACAAGTAAAATTTTCAATGATCCCCACGCATCTTACTATTTCAGTTAACATTTTATGTCCAAATTGAGAGAAGTACTTTTAACTACTGCATAAGAGAGCAATTGGTGCCTTGGTGTCCAATTTGGCAAAGGATCTCTATCAGTTCCGTAAAAACTTTGACAACTTATTCAAGCTTCTCAGCCAAGGACAATGAGCATCAGACAATCCTCTGCAAAGCTTGATATTTATGGTGATTCATTTCCCCTGGACTTGCTCCATCACCATTTCCAGTGGACACTCCCAACTGTGAGATCTGGGAAGTCATCACCAGCGGGGAACGTCAGGTCCAGCACAACAAAAAGGATGGAAGATGATGGGCGATCCACTCCACCAAGTGAAGTAGCAAGTTTCCAGAATTTGATAAATCTGTGGTGGTTTCAATCAGCTAGAAGAAACAGAGACAGGTGGAAAACACAGGGCATAAGGAAGAAAAGGAAGATGATTGTTGTGGGCCTGTGGGTGTTCCATGAGGGATGCTCATGTTAGATGGCCTATTTGATTCTACAAGGGAATATTACATGCTTTGTGATTCAGACCTTCGGGGGCATCCACAGTGCAAATGGCTTGTTAAAGTAGTTGTTTATGTTTAATTGTTTATTTCTTATTGTCTTCTGTGGGGGTTAATATGTTGAGGTGACTCCTAGGTGGCTCTTGAGTCTTGACCCCAAGGCAACCAATTGCTGTGTTAGCAAATATGTCTAGACCAAAAAAGGGGAAAAGTGGGGTAAAGGGGGGTTGAAGTGGGAAATGAGAAATATGAGGTTATGAGGGAAAGGAAGAAGAGGAGGAAGCTGCTGCAGCAGCAGTTGCACTGCTACAGCTAATACCACCACAAGAAGGGGGAGGAGGAGTAAGGGTACCTACACGTTCTTGTATTCCATTTTCAAATGTCTTCAACATCATCTCCATCATCTGGCATGGAGGCGTCAAGACATCAGAGAAGAAGACAAATCTTCAGTGTTCTCTATCTCATCTATTATATTTGTTCTATATTTATGACTAAGGAAATACTTCTTTATTTTATACATAAGCCCCATTATATTTATAAGTAGAAGGAACGAAACTCCTAATTTACACATAAGTCCCTTTCAAAAATTAGCACAAAGAAGGAGAAACCTTAATATCTTACACCTTAACCCACCTCTTTATATGTAAGCCTCAGTCCACTATGCATTTCTAGACTCCTGGCCTCAACCTTGGCTTGCCTTGCTGCCATGAGGCTCATGACAATTATATGCCACTGGGTAATCTTCATGTTGTTAATCGATAACATCCATCGTTAATTGGTAAAAATTGCTTTAGACAGGCCAACCTGATAAGTCTATCAGTGGCGCTTACCAATTGTAGCCACATGGTGAGATGATGTGGCAATTCTGATCATTGGATGGATTGGTCAAGGGTTGGATTAGACACTTCTCAAATTTCAGGACCTAATTCAATCAAATGCCCTCCTGTATATTGGCATGCATCCTTCTATTTGTCACCCATCCATATATGCAATGCACCCGTCCTGTAGTCCCTATATTTGGTTTATAATTTAATAAGGTCAGCAGCTGTCTTTTTTAGTTTGAGAACAATGTTAGAGTCTTTTGCCATTTAGGCAGAGAAATATTATACAGAAACAATGTTGGATGGAGTGAAGCCATTATTTGACAATTTACTTCCTTCTATTTTTCAGGCTTCTAATAGTGAATAGCCAGGTATATTTGAAATCAACACTGGAAACAATTCTTAGAGAGTTTATTTAACTATATTCTCATTTTTTTTCTGTTATTTCTAAGCGATTGTTTGAATTTAGCTATTTCACGCATTTTATGAATTAAGCAGCTTCCTTTTTTATTTTATTGTTTTAGCCTGTGGTTGTCCACTTGTCTTGCATCCTGAAGCTCATTCTTTTTTCTTTTATTTTTCATTTTTTTAAATCGTCAGGTAACGTAGTTTCGCTGCTCCACTCTTTCTTCAGCAATCTTCCACAGGAGTGGCTGGAAGGGACACATGCAATCATTAAGCATCTTAGACCACTGACATCCGTTGCAATGTTGAGAATAGCATTCCGTATTATGGGTCCACTGCTCCCCAGGATTGCCTTTACTCGACCTCTTTTCATGAAGGTATATGTTTATTCTTTTTATCTGCTGTCTCTCTCTCTTGAAACCATCGTACTGAACCTATGACAAGGCTGCACCACAAAGAACCGTTCCATACTTCAGTTATTTTCTCAATTATGTAATTTTCTCTTCATATAAAGACCAGTTTCCAATTTTCCTGTACTGAACAAGTTTAACAAATTAATTCTGAAGGAAAGGATAAAGGACAACCAGGCGCATGTTCCATTTAGTTATATGAATGGAATATTGATGGCTTAACCGAATACCAGATATTCCATTGTGTGAAAATATGATTATTTATGCTTCCGCTCTTTATTAATCGGTGAGAGAGTGATCCCACCAGCCTCTTAAGTTGACCCCAAAATGCAACAGCAATCATATGGAAAAATAGTGGTTTCTGAACTACCTCTGATATGACAAGAATGATCGTAGTTTTATCATATTTTCACATAATTGAATTATCTGGTAGTTGGTTAGGCAATCAGTCTGTTAGTTCAGAAACATTATTTATGGTTTGCTTGGGTAGTTTGCAAAACCAATTGAATCGGAGTACAAGACTAATGTTTCTACAAGAAGAAGCCTAAAGGTCGCACCTCTGAAGAGAAAAGCTCTATATATATATATATATATAATCTTGCCTATGAAGCCCCTGCGAGAGGGTTTGCTGATCTTTTCCTTTACAGAAGAAAAAAAATTCTCCCTAGATTTGAGGGACCTAGCTTTGCTTATGAGGTGAAGATTTCATCATGGTCCTCCCTCACTAGATTTCATCCAACAATAACAAGGCCAGTACTCCAATCACAATATTGATGAATTATGCTAGACTGAAACAAAACAACACTAATGAACTTACAGAAAACAGAATCGCAGTGAACCAAAACACAACAGATACTTTGAGTAAATAGAACCCTGAAACAATGAACCTGATGAAGTGAAAATAAGATATCCTAGAGAACCTATGGGGGTGCTTAAGTGCCAAAAATATCAAAGGAATATGATTGGATAATGAGAAACTGACTTGGACAGAAATTACAAACTAAGGAAAATAAGAATTTAGTAACTTATTGGAATATTCGTAACTCAAAAACTAATAGTCAGATGCCTCTCAACTTCTAGGTGGTGCAGGACAGGTTTGGGAAATCTAATACAAGTCTAAGGATTAAATGAATTTGGCTCGGGAAGGTCTACTAACAAATATTTCACAACATACATGCAGAAAATCAGATTCAACAGCAGCCATAAATGATGAAAATTTCCAAAATACAAGTGCAGAAAATTCATTCTAGGATTCATGGAAATTTAATAAAGGATAAATGATAGGTCAGTACCTTCCTTTGCTGTCCCGTGAGTTGGAGTGCTGTGATCTAGTGCTAAGCTGAGATGTTCTACAAAGGGGAAAAGCTAAGGTTGCAGAGTCACTGAACCAATAAAAAATTATATAAGGATTAGAAAGGGGGAAAATATTTTACTGAAATGTAATAGAAAATGATGGAAAACAGCATCCATTTCAATTCTGGAGGTTATTTTCACTAATATAGTGATGGTTTCTTGGCCATTGTTACTCTTGGCATGGACTCCACCTCCATGATATGATGGTTCTTTTCCCCCTCTCAATCATGTTGAAAATGTGCTTCTTGGTCATGTCCAAACCCAACCCCACCCCCCACCCCCCC
>NC_056557.1:10948252-10960961 GCF_013358625.1 Macadamia integrifolia
CCCCGAAAAAAAAAAATAAAATGGAAAAAAATTACAAATTGATATTTGTGTTGAAACAATCGGAACCTCAGGAAAAAAGCTATGGAATTTTTCTTCTCTCTTTCCTATAGGTGATTTCATTATTCTTCTTTCTTCCCTCCATCTCTCATCCTTCCCTTTTTTTGTAAAGCAAGAAATAGATCAAGTTTCTAGAGATGTCACAAGCATGCCAGTGTGCCACATTTGTGAACATGGCTGGAAAATGACAAGCATGCATGTTTTTCGTGTTGCGTAGTTTACTGCTACGTTTTTTCAATGATCTTTAATTCCTTATCCTGGTCAGAATAATATTGTCTTCTCATTTGGCAGACCTTAGCCTTATTACTTAATTCAATAAGTGATGTGTATGGGAAGAGCTCACAACCATCTAGTCCTACCGAGGCATCAGAAATAGCAGATCTCATTGACTTCATGTAAGGGATTTTTCTTCCCCAGTACTGGTTCTCTTACTGCTTTTTCAAGTTTAGCCTTTGAAGTTCTTACATGGGTACATTATTGTCTTTTCCTCAGTCATCACATTGTCCTGTATGAAGGGCAGGGAGGACCTGTACAGAGTAGTAGCAAGCCTAAGGCAGAAATATTGACTCTTTGCACAAGATTAATGGAGTCTTTACGGCCAGATGTTCAGCATCTTCTTTCCCACTTGAAGACTGATCAGAACTCCTCCATCTATGCTGCAACCAATCCAAAGCTGGTCCAAAATCCTTCATAATGGTTTTGAATGCTTTACATATTTTGCATTCTGATTCTCCTTGGTCTTGCACTTGCTGTTGGGAAAAAAATGATAATGATCAATGTTGGTTTATGATCAGCTTACTCAAATAGGGGCTCCCTCCGTTGCTTCCTTGTTCTGGTGATCTACGACCACCCTAGGGGCGGAAGGACTTTCTTTGCTGCTTAGCCCTAACGACAAAGTAAGTTATGGCTCACTTTTGCACAAGATGGAGCTGCTGTTTTGGAGGTGGGAGTTGTTGACGCACACCCTTGGTTAGGTTAAGCAGTTTCAAGCTGGTTTCTCATCATTTTAAAAATTGTTTACCAGTAAGACAACTTTGTATGATGTAAAAATATATTTTCATGAAAAAATAGTCTCTCGTGTAGCTGGGGGATGTAAGCTAATGTGTCACTAGTGTTATCATGTAAATTAATTTTGAGGAAACAACGGGCACTCATCTGGTGACCCTGTAGATGGTCTACTTGTTTTTTATGATATGGCCCAAGGACAATTTCTTTGCAAAATTCAATGGCTCCTGTCACTTGTTGGACTTCCTTTGTTTTCTGATGAATTGCTTACCATCCTGCTCTCTATCATCATTGTCGGGCTACGAAGCTTGTCACCACTCTCCGAAGGACTACTGACTTCATCATACTCATTTCTGGTGTAGTTCTTGTGCATTTTGTGAGTGAAAGGCTTATCAATCATGGTCCGTAAGAATCAATTACACTTTATGTTCAAGCAACACCCTACTTTGTGTTTTTAACCTTCACATGACTATTATCTTTCTTGTGAGGTTTTCCCGTCATTTGATACCAATGTGGTGGCTCTCTCCTGTGATTTTTCTTTCATCTTGGAGTTCTTTTGGTTGGGCCAAAGATAGGTAAGAGTCCCTTATGGATTACTTGTCAGATTGTATGGTTAGATTCAATCATATTTCCAACTTGTATGTATTCATCTACATGTACTTTGATCAACTTATATTTCTCTCTTATCTTTTTTTTTTTTTTTTTTTTTTCATCATATATGACACTTAGATTGTATTGAAGAGGATGATAAAGCCTACTTGTGCTTTAAGTCTTAAGGTCAAGTGCATTGCCATATGCTATTAACGTTTGCGGTGCTGCTACAGCCATTCTAAAAAAAATGACTAAATAATATTTTGTTTAATTTTCAACTACAGTCTAAATTGTCACTATTTTCTATTATGCTAAGCTAGGGGTGTCAAAACCTAAACCAATAAGGTAAAATTGGTCGAACTGAACCAAAAGTAGCTCAAACCAAACCAAATTGATATCTTATTGGACCGTTTTAGTTTGGGATATTGCAACCCCAAAATCGATCCGAATCACATTGGAAATTGTATGAACCCAAAATCAAGTTAAAATCAGCTCAAAACCTGGATTGGAACCGAAATCAAACCGATAAGAAATTGAAAACAGCCCAAAATTCATTAAAATGAAAAAACAAGTTTTGCATAGTATTGTATAAGGTTGTATGGAAAATCAAACTCAAATCGGACAAAAAATCGAAATCAACCTGATTACAAACCGATACAAGAAATTAAAGCCAAACCAAACTAAAACCAAAATTTCGTCATTGCTTCGGTTTCAATTTCACCATTCTCATACCAAAACTGATTCAACCTAGACCAAAATCGGACCAAACCATCCCGTTGACACCCCTAGCCAAGGGTCTTTTCTTTGTAAAATGCTTTACAAGAATTTTTTTTCAATTAATGAAAATACATCCAACCAGGCAAAATCCTCCCTCTGCCACTCTTTATATATTTTTTCTTAAATCCATCTCTCTTAAATTTTAAATTTTTTGGAAGTCTCTTCCATGGAGCATCCGAACTTTTGACATTATGAAGCTCCATAACTGCATTGTTACATTAATCATATGATCTCAATGATTACGGACTTTTGCATTTGATCTGATTTTGAAGCTTCTCAAATTCGATTGTTCGTTTTCTTAGCTTTTGAAGTTTGTGAAGCTGACCGAAAAGCCATTGCACACTTTAGTATATAGTAAGGTAAGGTTTTTTTTCCCTGATAGTAAAGGGTTGTTCGAACTGAATGCCGAGCATTCTTTGCTACGGAGTTCATTGTTGACAAAAACGAATAAAATTTTAGTGCTACTCCTTTCTAGTAAAAAAGCTATCGCTTTCGGGCTTGGGTGCTTTACTTAGAGATGGCCATTTGGCCTTAAAGGTAAATATCTTTGAGTTCAGTTTGTTAAACACACTATATTAGATCTATTGCACATGCTCTATTTAAGGAGTCTTTGAAAAGAAATAAGATGTTGACGATTGAGGTGATGCTTAGCTCATTATTGACTCTATACATATATTTCAACCTATAAATTAAATTTATATCTTTAAGTAACTTCTGATTCTTAAACAAACTTTTTTTTACCTATTGAACTCAAAAAGAAATATAAGTTTATGATGACTTAGGAATGATGAGCTTTCTAAAAGTTGGGAATGTAATTGATCTTCACATTGACCAAACAAAGAAGTGAGAATCCATTTGGGTTATGTGTCCTTACACTACTCTTCCAAATCAGGAGTAATTGGAAGGAGTTGTTGAAGCATATCCTTAAGAAAGTGTTGTACCTTTTATTTGTAATGGACTAAACAATAGACTGGTCAGAACCTGGTACACCTTGGCACAAAAATGAAGGATGTAGAAGCTATAATGGATTGAAGAGGATAAGAAAATGGAGAGGAATAGGAAAGAACACAAAAATATTAAAAAAAAAATAAAGGTAGGAAGCTATCATTATAAGTGAAAGTGATTTACAAAAATAAGAAAGAAAAAAGGGAAATACTTAGGCAAATCCTACTTTTCTCCCTGGTGGGGCTCTAATGAGCTGATTAAAGGTTAGACATCTGATTTTCATATTCATGCCTAAATGTACTCCAGTTGTTATTCCACTTTTTGGATTCAAATGTGAAACTTGAGTCCACAGACTCATGAACCGTGTCGGTGTAGTTCCTTTTCGTACTTTTCGAATGGAAAACGCGTGCTAAGATGGAGTTAGAAGCTATCAAAAAAAAAAATATATATATATATATATATATATATGTAACTTCATTGTTTCTTAAATTTCTTGTTCAAATCCAAATCAACTCTTTACTTACAAAGTCAAAAACCCAAAATCTTTTGGAATGGAACGTGAATCCATTGTAAGAAAGAGTATAGAATTATGTTCACATTGAAGTAAAAATACATTTTGAGTAGTCATTATCAAATATAATTAAGGTTGGTATACTAAACCTCTAGGGAAAAAATACATTTTGAGTGGTCACTATCAAATATAAATAAGGTAGGTATACACCTCTAGGCTTCTTCCTGCCAAATTGGAGAATGGAGTGGGATTGAAAGTGGGGGACCCACAATCCACTAAACAGACCAATGACATGGAATTGTGTGGCACAGCCGACCTATGAGTATCCATCCCCAGTATGGGATATGATATGCCTCAAACCACAAACCTCTCCATCTTCCCATCCCACATTTTGCCTTATCCCATAAAAAAGGGCAGAGATTGAAGAATCCCCAAAGGATTGAAAAACAATATATATAAACTAAACTAAAAACCTTAGCCTAAAAGCCCAACACTCTCATGGTTTCTCATGTCTACATTAAACAAAACCCCAAATGGGTTCATCATCTTCCTTTCCCCTCTTTCATTATCCATTCATTCTTCCACTACTTCTCTCTCTCTCACTGCTTATTTGTCCAAAGCTCTATACCTTCCATGGAAGTAATCATTGTAAAGGGACACCAAAACTCACACCCCTCCCCCCTGAAAGAAGAGTGCTTATTTGTCCAAATCATTAGTAATATATTCCTTTTTTCCCATCTACTCTTATGATATAGAGAAAGTTTCTGATATTTGGTGATCTCTGGGAGGCCAAAAAAAAATTTGGTAGACTTGATTCTCTCTTTACTTTCTTCATTCTCTTAACTAATCACAACCCTTGACGTGTAACAAACAAAATTGACTAAATTGTGCTCCTGTCACCCAGAGCTGTTATGCACCACCGACTCCATGTTTGAGTAATAGAGTTATATACTCTCTCTCTCTCTCTCTCTCTCTCTCTCTCTCTCTCTCTCTGTGGATTATATTCTATTTAATCTTTATACGCGTGTGTGTATGTGTAATGGGTCTTTACCAAAAATAACAAAAGGGTATGTGTAAAGGGTCTATGGCTGGTGAAGACTTCTGTTTTAACTTAGAACAAAAATTGCAGAGTACACTGTGAGACCCACCTGATCTTGAACCTTGGGAAAAAATACTCTAGTTTCTCACTCTCTTCTGGGTTTTTGAGTTTTGGACCAGTAAGTATATTCTCTCCCAAGTCCTAACTCCTGACTCTTTTTAATTGCTTTACATAAGTGATGGTGACAGGTCTCCTTCCTCTTGTTTAAAAAAAAAAAAGTTTGCCACTTGTCAATCATTGGTTGTTGCTGTTAGACTAGAAAACCAAGTGGTGAGGCTCTAGGCTCCTTCCCTTGATGGGTTTTGATGAGGTTTATGCTTTAACCTGTAGATCATAGAAGACAAGAGTGTGAATGCATCATACTGGATGGTTGAAGTGAAGAACTGGTAATGGAGGTCACCTTCACATTTGTCTGATCTTCAAACTTCAAAGGTGATTGAAGAATTTTTTCAAGAAGAATCACTTGGTGGAAAAAAGGTTCTCACCGCGTTAGAGTGGGAATTTTTTCTCAAATTTTGTTACGTAATAAGTCATAGTCCATGGGGTTTACAATGACATTTTCTGTCCTTAGTTATCGAACGAATCTGTATCTTGACCTCTCATTGGTGTGTTTTTTCACTTTGTGAAAAACCTCTGCCCATTTTTTTAAATGGATCAATCAATGTGACCCAAAAATAATTGTTGAAGGGTTTAATAAACCTTTTTGTCTCTCTCACTTTGGAAGTCAATAAACCATGGCATTTTGACTGCTTTAGCTGACTGTGAACAGCCTTGTGAGAAAATGTGTGGCTATTTTTAGGCTTCAATAACTGAGCAATTTTTAATTTCTTAAGTTAATGTCTTCTGTTGAAGTCAAAAAACTATGAGGGTTATCTCTTTTTGCTCATAAATTTAATTTCCTCGTTTTAGTTTTAGTAAAATTCATTTTTATCATATTTAGACAACTCCAAGTCATTATAACAGCCCCACCTCTCTCCGCTGAAAGATAAAACTAAAACAAGCCATTGGTGGAAAGAGGAGAGGGCAACCACTGACCAAACCTCCAAAACCATCTGAATAATCAAAGTTCTAGTTGAGATATAACTAAACCCCATCAGTAATTATTTGAGATTCCAATCTGATTCTCCTCTGCATGTTTTGTATTTTTGGAGCTTTACACTATAAGATCACTAACCCACTTTACTTTATTTGCATAGTTCATGGTTAGGTACTTTTCAATTTTTCAAAATCTTCAATTCTTAGCCTGTACTAGAATAGTAATTTTGGTTAAAATTCCTAGAATTGGAGGATCATGTAAATAATCAAATGTTAATTCTTATTCCAATAAGGGTCCTATGGAAAAGTGTGGCAATTGTGCTACCGAGTTCCACATTTGAGATGGACCATATAGCCATATTACTATAAAAGGAAAATATATACAATTGAATTAATTTTTTGGTAGAATATACAATTAAATTAGAATCTAAAAATGAAAAAAAGAATCCAAAGATGTTAACCCCCTCCACAAAAAAAAAAAAAAGGAATCTATAGGGATTCTTGGTCAAACAGCAGTTCCCAAATCATTTTCTTTGATAAATTAAGTCTAAGATGAATTTCCATTTTGTCCACTTTCACATAGGGATTTTATGTTGAAACAAATGGATCTTAACAATAGTCGGTAATTAGGTACTGACTTAAAAAAATAATAATAAATAAATAAATAAACTTAAGTACCAAGATTGTCAACATATTATGATTATAACGATCGATATTGTTAAGTCCATCAATCGAACAACCATGATTGATGTTTCAAAAATCAATTGTTTTTGATCATGAGAATGTGAGCATGACAACATGCTTGACCATTGATGTATAGAAATGAGATTGTTTCCTCATGAATATACATTTGGACCTAAGTCATTGTTATTCGTATTTTACGAGTCCAATTTACACGACAAAGCAATCTTGGTAATCCTCACTACAGAACTTTATGTAATTAATTGCTTTAGTTAAATTGTCATATAAAATTGCATTTGGGACCTTGAATTTAAATTATCATTCTCTTAAGGATGATAAAGACTAAAGAGGTATATAAAATTGACCTAAACCTGCTTTATATGACCATATCATTAGTTTATAAAATGTCAAAGCTACCCTTACTGAATTATCCACAAAGTGATCCAAGTCTAGATGTTATTTCAAGAATGAATATATAGAGAAAATTAAATTAATTTCAGCAGGAAAAAAAAATTTCATAAACTATAGGATTCTTTTTCTGCTATTGGAAATGTTTACTGAGGCATTTGACAATAAAATTGAGATTCAGAAACTAAGTACATCTTTGATTGGGATACTTCCCTCACATCCAATATTTTTTCCTTTTGTACAGAACCCAAAACAAACTTCTTTTTTTTTTTTTTCTAATGGACAGAAAATTTTTATTTTCTATAGTAAGGGAAAAGAAAATATTAGATGGGTTCTCTCTTGTCCACAAGTATTCTCGACAACTACAGAGTGGACAGAACTCCTAAAATATAATCACAAGAGGTCTAATTTCCAAGGTTCTTGATCAAAAACTACTCTTTGGAACTGATTGAGAGGAGGATCATTGGCTAGTTTCCTGTCATCATCTTCACTACAAAGAAAATCACAATAGTTAAAATCATCCCAGATTGACATGTTGGTGTATTCAGGCCACAACAAACTTGAGAACTGCATGTCTTCCAGCATCCCAGATGAAGAAGTAGAAGAAGATGAAGTTGAAGAAGTTGATGAAGAAGGCACACAAGGGACTAGAATCTCATGGGGTTCAATCAGAGGAACTTCATCTGTACAGAAACTATCACTGTAATCTGTACAATTGAATGGGCTTGTAATGCTCATAATGTTGTTTTCTTGTTCTTTTATCTCATTAATGGCCGACTCTAAAGATGTCTCATTTCCCCTGTTCTGTTCTGCTTCAGAAATGGCAGAAACAGCAAATAACTCTTGTTGCAGTTCTAGTGGTGGTGGTGGTGGTGGTGGTGGTGGTGGTGATGTGGGTAGTACTTCTTGATCAGTTGAAGTGAGGATTGGCTGGTGAGTGACAGGATCAATACCCATCTTCTTTAGCTTCTTCTTGATGTGGGTGTTCCAGTGATTCTTTATCTCATTATCAGTTCTGCCAGGGAGATGAGAAGCTATCTTGGACCATCTGCAAAAAAAAAAAAAAAAACCGAGAAAGAGGTTCTTGAGTTCAGTAAAATTAAGGAATTCAGAGCATGAAGAACATTAATGAAAAAACAGAGTTAACAGAATAGAGAACCTATTTCCAAGAGAAGCATGGAGATCAATAACCATTTTCTCCTCAGATTCTGATAACAAACCCCTCTTCAAATCAGGTCTAAGATAATTAGTCCATCTAAGCCTGCAACTTTTTCCACATCTTAACAAACCTGCAACAGTACCCACCATATAAACCATTTGAGGAAGAAAAAAAAAAATGGAAATTCCCAACACAAGTACCAAATCCACTTTCTATTTGTGTTTGACCACTGTATTTACTTGATCATAAACAATTTAATTAGCACCAAAACAAGAAGCAAGCTCATTTGGGCTTGGAGAAGAAAACCCAGAAATTTTTTTGTGACCTGCAAGTTTAGGAACTGCTCTCCAACAGCATTGGCCATTGGTGAGGATAAAGTTGATGAGCTTGTTGTCTTCCTCAGCAGTCCATGGCCCCTTCTTTAAACCCACTTTGTCACAGCAAGGTTGCCTTCCCATCTGATCACAACAAATGCAATACCCAAGCCCACAGAGAGAACAGAGAGAGAAGCAGTATAGAGAGAGAGAGAGAGAGAGAGAGAGGAGGAAAATGGAGGGGGCACCACCTTGATTGAATCACTCCACAAAGGAATTAAAGGGGACGAAGGAAATCCTCCTAGTTTTATAACCTCTCTATGTACACGTGTCAAACAGGGGAAAATCAAATAATTGTGCACTCTTTTCTTTGGAAAATTACACCTCATCCGCTGTCTTTTTTTTTGGGTAAAGGCTCATCCGCTGTCTTTACGTGACTTTTAAGCGTATAGATTATTAGAGACTCCTTCCCTTCCCTTCCCTTCCCTACACCTTCACTATACAATGTTAATCAGTTCTTGGTTATGGTGTTCCCCTTAAGTGGGTCCTTCTTAGGAGATTGCCAATATCAAGATTCTCCATGATCAGATCATGGTGGCTTTCTATCTCAACCATGATAAGGTGCTGATCAGACGGCTGAAAAAGTACCATCAGGATGATCTTTGTGACAATGTCAACTTCCCAAGAGACCCTTCTCTGTCTCTCTCTCTCTCTCTCTCTTCTGCCTGGATCTAAATTTATATTTTTGGTACTGTTTTAAATTATTTTCCCCTTAATGGGGACGTTTTCTGGCTTGGGTTGATGATAGATTTTCCTGGATTTCTTCATATCCCATTCATGGCATTAGGATTTTGTTTTGAAAGATTTTCATAGGAATGTGATTTCTTGGGACATAATGGATTCTTTCCTAAAATATCTCAAATCTTTAAGAAAATCAGAAATATTAAATGTGTAGAGAGTCTAGAGACAGATAATCTTTTCTTGATTTTCCTATTTAATGAATTTTCCTCAATTCCAGCTGGGAAAGTAATTTCTTTATTGGGTTTTTCTGTTGGTTTCACTATTCTGTGGTCTGCTTGAAACCATCCTTGCAAATGGCAGATGAGTTGGAAACTTGGGAGGGGATTGCTATCAGGCTGAGTGGTCCTTGTGCGGGGAGGGTAATAAGGGTATCTAATAGGGGTGGAATTTTTCATTTTACATATCACTTCGTCATTCTAAAGTCTAGGTGCGGGCACCACGCAGCTTGACAGCTTTCTATTTATTGCGATTAACTTTGGCATGTATTAGAAGCCCTATGATCATCCATTAATGTGTTTTTACCAAAAATATGAGAAAGGATAATGCTGGTATAAATCTCTATGAAGCATTTAAGCCAACCCTCCACCCCTTCTCCCTCTCTCTACATGGCTAGCATTTACATCCTTTATGATATGAAAACTGTTAGAACCACTAGCCTGCATGATATTTGCCACATGACAAATCAATGAATGCTCAATTTGTATGTACAAGTAGGTTCCATGATATTCTTAATTATCTATTAGAATGGGGAAGAGAGAAATTGGCACAAAAAGTGCTAGTTTAAAGTACACCAGTAGTGTGTCCAGTTTTTTTCCTAAATATAAAGTTCGTTAAAATTAGTCATGTCTTAGTTTAAAGGTTTTAGAGATCAATATTGTAGAAAAAATGAAGATTTTGACAAAACAAATACAAGAAAAAATGCCGACACAAATGTAGTGTAAACTGTGGAACTTGGATCTTTTGTCGCGCAACAGGGTGGCTGGCGTGCAACCAACACCCAAAAACGTCTTGGACTGCGTGTAATCACCTTGGACTTCGTGTCTATGCATTTATGTCCGTTGAATGTGCCCCAAACCCCTATTGCACCACAGAGATTTCAATCCTAAAATGTAGCTGATAAAATCGATGTCATTCCTATTCGATATATATATATATATCTTTTCCTTTTTTTTTTTCTTCAAATCTAGCTTTTTTTCTCTCTCTCTCTCTCCTTTTATGTGATGTTCATTGCCAACAAAAATATCCTAATTCTTTTAAGAGGCATTCTCAATAAAATCTATATGTGTGGGGCAGAGTATATAAAATTAAATGTTGTCTTTGGTTCATTGCTTCATCAATAAATGCTCCAAATGATCTGTTCAAACTTGTGCACTTTAGCAAGCACTTTTATTTAAGAACACTCTTTTTTCTTTTTTTTATTTAAGAACACTCAATACTAGTTGAGGGTTGTTATTCATAAAATAAGTTTAAATGATTAACAGAAAAGCATGCACATCACTTACAATTTTTCATTTAAATCTTTTTTAGAAAATTGATTTTTTTTTTTTTTTTTTGGTTAACCAAGGTGTCCAGGTCAACTTACGCGCACTTATATTAATCCTCGAAGAGACTAGTATAGCAACCCACCACCATAATTTCCACTTAAATCACAGATACACAGATGGAGAATAGAAACCTGAGACGGTGCGCCTAATCCACACAATCTCCAGTTCACCCTAACCATCTAGGCAACCCATGGGTAGGGGTGCAAGTTTGGCCCTGATGGCCGAAACCCGCCTTTGGCCTACCCTGATCCCAAACAAGTACCCACCTAAAATTTTTCTAAGGGTAGGCCCGACCTTGAATCAGGTTCAGGGCGGGTAAGGGTTGATGTCTTTGGCCTGCCCAGCCCACCCTAAACCCAGCTCTAATTTTTTTACCCTGACTTTTGGCCATGGTTTTGGCCAACCCAGTCCTAATTTTTACCATTAATGTTGACCCTGGTTATGACATTGATGTTAACCCTGAATTTAATCTAATTTTATATATTGTTTGGCATTGAATCATTGACACCTCAAAACTCCTAATATATCTTCTCACGGATCTCAGATTGTTTGCCTTATTAGGATGATATCTTTGTTTATCATGATAAGGTTTTAAGAAACCCAGCCCAACCCGGCTCTATTGCACACCTACCCACGAGTGTGTACAGAATAAATAAGAAAACACACACACACACACACACACACACATACTCACACAATGCGTACGACAGGATTCAATCCCACGACCTCCTCCCCTAGGTGCCGACTCCACAAGCCGAAGCTACCACCACTAAGCTATCCTAGTGTTCGTGCTTCTATCTTTTTTAATTAGTGATATGTAGACTATGATAACTCTATCTTAACAAGATTTTAAAACCCATGGCATTATACCTCTAATTCTCTACCATAATTTGCAACGAGCAGGGTAAAAATCTCAAGGACAAACTTGTAAAAAATCTAAGAGGAATAATTTGTAATCTTGCATCATCCAATTTGGTATGCTAATAGTGTGTAAATTTAGATTCCTGAATAAATTAAAAATTGAAACTCAAAAAACTTTGGGTTTAATTCAATTTTTTAATTTAAAAAATAAATAGTTGAAATTTGTCAAAAAAAATTATGTCACTTGCTAGTAGGATTGTTATTATCGATAGGGATGGTAACTTAACTATGGATCATAGATTTAAGTATGGGTATCATACACCAATCTAGATCGGATCAAATTGGTGTGTATCGGTCACTTTTGCTTTTATATTTTTTACTGTTTTACCCCTGAAATAATAAGGGTAATTGATCCGGATCAGTCAGGTATCTGGTATCGATAGTGACCGATACTGGTGCTTGAAATAGATTTTTCTTTTAAAAAAATCCTTTTTCTTTTATTTATGGTTTATTCTTGCCTTTCATGAAAACAATAGACTATCATAAGAATTTGTGAAATTATTTCAAGTGTTAACCACTTACACTGATCAAAAATTTGAGAAAAAAATAGCCTTTTATTTTTTTATTAGAAATATATTCTATAAGGACTCCAAAGTTTTATAGTCTGAATTACTTGCAAAGATTATTTTTTAACTAGTGTTTAGACTTTTTAAACTAAATTATTCATGAAATCTCAAAAATATAGACATATATTGCTGGATCTTTCAGACCCATTTAGAGTTGGGATGAGTTACTAAGAACTTTAATTATTATGACTCTTGCTCACCACACTTCAATCAGACCATTGTAATGATTTCCACTGTTGTTATTCATTTTTTGAAATATCAATGTGAAATAATTCTTTTTTTTTTTTTTTTTTTT
>NC_056557.1:10960981-10974236 GCF_013358625.1 Macadamia integrifolia
GGGGTTACAATGTGAAATAATTCAAGGGTGGGAAAAAAATACAAAAGTTAATTGTTTCTTATTAATGATCTACCTTAATGCCACATTGTCAAACATATTTATTGAGAAAATAATATTTTTAAGGGGGGTGGCAATAGAACCAAAATAGGACGACAATAGCAATTAACACTACAAATGAAGGGTGAGGATTCGAACTAAAGACGAAAGCTCAAGCCTACTACGATGAGACATGCACTTAATCAACTGAGCAACTTAGATGTAACTGGGTAAACTTTATTTTTTATATTAAGTAAATTTTAAAAATAAAATAGGTGGATGTATATGGTTTGAAGGCAACCTAGGACATTAGTCTTGATGATATGGTAGTATTCTCCAATGTCAACAATGTGAATAAGGAAGTTTTTATATATACTTCTAAGACATATATTTCATAATTTAGTATATCCTTAGTGTCTAGCATACCCAACTTCAATTCCCATCTATGAATATCAATTTCTATAATTTACTTTGAAAGTGATCATAAATTTTGTATGATCCTCATTTTTAGTCATTTTTTCTTTCTTTTAATCAATAAAATGGTAGAAAGTCAATAAATTTACTTCTTGTAATAAACTCTATAAATCTATTTGAATCAAAAACTTCAAAAAATTATATATCTGAGAAAATATTTGCTTCTTCTTCCCCGTTTCAATTTTGAAGGTTCAATTGATTTCAATTCGATTCAATTATGTGTCAGATTTTGGGTATTTAAACCTTGATTATGCTACTTTTAGGCTTGTTGATTATGTGTAAAGGTCTTTTACTTGGAGACGATCTAGAGGAGATTTCTTCTAGAATGACTCTTCTTGGCCATATTTTGATGGATGACTTTGTGGTTATGTGGATTTTTCTTATTGTTGAATTTTTTAAAACCTTCTCCTAGAAAAATAGTTAACCAATATGACAAAGATAATTAGAACATTGCTCCATCCATGTTGACGAAGTCAAAACCACACTCACCTTTTGTTATCCAATTCTACCCATCTCCATGGGGAATGACCATGGTGAAGGAAAACTTGATCAGTAGGATAATATACATTATGGGAAAGTTTATCTGGACGTGAGGAATGGGAAACATCAATTCACATGATTTTTTTTTCTCTCTCTTCTAAAAAATGAATAAATAATGCTCATATAAGTAAGCGTTTTATGTCAAGAAATGAGGTGTCAAAAATTGATCCACAATGGTAGACCTAATCTAAATCGATTGGTTAAAACCCAAGATGGGCCTGACCAATTCTTACATATATCAAGCACAAGTACCGAAATATTAATAATCAGGTGTCTCAAAGCAACTTAGTGGCCCCATGATCGTCCCAAAATGGATTAAATACTACGACCAATTGAAAATTGACAGTTTATAGTTCGATTAGCTAGATTATAGTTCGTTTAAAGACCATTTCTTATTTAAGTAGAAATTAACTCATTTAAATCTTGATTGTATCTTAATTATCTTGAACTGACTGACTAAATAGAAACATATTCATATCCTAAATACGAGACCAACCAGTTGACACCTCCATATAAATTGGAATCTTTACTCATAAATGCCAAAGATTTTATACCCAAAAAAATTTTAATAAATAAATTTTAACTTTTAAGATGAACCCATGTTCCAATGTGGGGGCATACTGCCAAAGGTAAAATGATTGCGCCTGATGACGTAGGGATGATTTGATTGCTAGTTTTGGTTCGTGTAATCATCTGACTTTTATTAAGATTCCATTCCCATTGGGCCTTTCACCATGTGAAGGGACTCTACTTTCACCTCTTCATACTATTCAGACAGGTCACACGGGGGAACAGTTTACACTTTACCTCACACCACACTGGGGGTGATGGGTGATAGGTATCATGCATTGCTACCAATAAACAGTTATGACAGTTAATGAATACCGCTGAATGGTTCCAAAAAAGATAGTCCCCCCACATCAAAATGTTAAGGTCCCACAAAACAAGAAAAGAGCTCTTTCACGTGCAGCTTAGGTGGAGGTAGGGGTGTCAATTAGTGGTCCGACTCGACTAAATCGATTGGGATTGATCGTTTATAGACCGGTCCAGCCTAGACAGTTTATTAAACGTGTCGGGCTTGAGCCCAGTCCGTTTATAAATGATCGGTCTCGATTTTGCTACTTGGACTGTCGGGCGTTCGATCGAGACCGATAGAATAACGTCCGACCGAGACCAGCCTATTGTGCACCGACTTGGCCCAACCCTTTAATGATTGTAAAATAACTATTTTACCCCCCAAATTAAAGAATAAAAACTAAAAAGTAAAGACATGTTCATATTTTAAATAATGGTTATATTTGGTATCATTTATTGATTTATTGTCATTTTTTTGGGCTTGCATGAGTGGGCTGGAATATAATAGCACATTTTAAAAAGGGTCCGTTTAAAAATCGGTTAAAGCCCGTTTAACATTAAACATATCCGTAGCCCCGTTAAGGCCCGACTAAAGCCCGATTATAGCCCGAGACCGACCGACCGAATATAAAGTGTACCATGCCCTCAATAACTAAGCCCGGCCCGATTAGTTAAATGGGCGGACACGGTGTAGCCTTTGAAAGTCTTCAAGCCCGATTAAGTCCGACCGAAACCGAACCGGCCCGACCAGTTGACACCCCTAGGTGGAGGGGTTGAATTCTCTATTTCAGTATTGAACCATCAGTGAAATATCATTTTGAACAAACTAGAATTCTAACATTGTGTTAAGATTTACCGATAAGAGATATTCTTAGGTAGACAGTTTTTATAGGATACGATGTATGCTTCCTAGAAGATAACGGAGATATGCAAAGGTTTTCTAGGGTCAGACAAAAATTGGCACTTGAGTGCTAAGAAATCAGAGAGCTAAACTGCAAGACTCATCCATCGAGTAGGGACGAATATACCTAATTCATGGATCCCATATGCAAAGAGGTTGTTTCCTAACTCAAATCTATGATTATTTGTTCATAATGGAGCAAACTTACCGTTAGACAAAGGCTCGCCCTCATTTAGATCCACATTATAAATTATTCATGGTGTAGTTCTTTGATGATCAGAATTTGTTATTATTTATTCTTTTATTTTCTTTCACAGTCCAAACGAGTAGCAGGCATGTACTTAAGTAAATATCGGAATCAATACCTATATGGATTATCAGTATTGCTACATATCAGCCATATCGGATTTTATTGGATACTTTTTCCACCTCAAAATATTAATACCATTTTTTTTCCAATTTTATCCTCCTCTGTTCTAATACAATGATACATATCAATCAGGTATCAATATTGGCCATGACCAATTCTGATATGAATTGACTGTTTCGAGTCTTGATCATATAGTTTTGCGCTTCAAAATTTTGATACCATGGTTTTTTTGATCATTTAACTCCTCTGTTTCAATACCAATATCAATCAAGTATTGATATCAATCATGGTCAATACTGATATTGATACCTAAAAACTTGGGAGCAGGGGGTCTTAAAGAGTAGAATCAGATTCTGCATTGATTCTAATCAATTTTAATTCAATTACCATCTAGAATGGAATATGTTAGATTCTACCATAATCCTAGAAATGTAGTATGAATTGACTCCTCCAAATCAGATGAAATCAATCAACTTCCACTAATTTGAATCCAATTTGATCTGATCGATCCAATCTGACTGATTTGATCTCGAGTTTTAAAACCCTGATTGATTAAATTGAGATTATGATCAGACCAATCTATTTGTCTTTTAAGTTGGAGAGAGCTGATGGTTTTTGTAATTTGGATATGTCTGAGGTTCCTGTATCCCTTAATGAATTCTCGTTTCCACACCAAAAAAAAAAAAAATTCTATTTGGGATTAGGACAAGAAATTTAAGAAGTGGGACCCATTTAGTGGTGGGTCCCACCAATATTTCAATGTGAAACATGAGAATGTGAGAGACATTTTGTTCCATTTGGAATCACATCAAGAGGACCCGGCCGATCTTACACAAAGCTGGTCAGTGGGACCGGTCTACCACTACCACCAATCTAAAATGTTATATATGATTTACAAGTGGAAAATGGAGAGAGTTTGGAATGGATATATAAATAATGAGGTAAGGATGAGGCCATGGTGACATTAGCTAGAGATAGAATACTCCAGTTATTGACTCCTTGTCACCATTGTCACCTCTATCTACTTCAAATCCAAAAGGTCTCACTCTCTACTTTCTATCATCTTAATTACGTCAAATGATAGTTTGAATAAGTTGTGATTCCTAGTTTCTTAGGTGGGCCACCACCACTTTGACTTTGAGTACTAAATGATTTTGATGAGTTTAGTCTCTAGCACTTAAACCCTAATTGATCCTCTTTGGTCATTAAAAGTGGCTTAGTGATTTAATCTGATTTCAGAGAAAAATAATGTTAGGTAGAGGGTTCTCTATACGGCTCAAGGTATTGGTATCTTGAGGGGTAAAATGGTCCGATTCAATTTGATACGATTGATCTGTATAAATATTAGTATTACTATCAGTATCAATATCAATCGAAATCGATACGACTACTAATGTTGATACTTCAAACCTTGATTCTCTGGGCAAGTAACAGGAGAACGCATCATTGAAGTGTGATAAAATAGTATAATACATAAGAGGGCAGTGAGGTCATTTCATACAAGGAAGAGAGAGATAAACACAAAGGTTCTAACATAACTTGCCCAAACAGCTTAGAGAATCTTTTCTCATAATGTTATTGTCAATAATAGAAAGGGATTCAGTGTGAAAAACAAATCTTGATTCTTATTTTCTCATCATTCTATAAGATAGGAGGCCGCACATGTATGATCCTCCTTAATTAACCCAAAATTCAATACACATTTTGATATACAAATTTCCACATAAACTGGGATTATGATTTAAGATGAACTCATCAAATGAGGATAAAAAAAAATGGAATCATTTCTTTACTGATGTCTTAAAATGTCATTGTCACAACATCTCTGTATAGATTCCTGCGCATGCCTTCTCACACATCTCCGCGTGGATCCCAAACTCTCTCTCTCTCTCTCTCTCTCTCTCTCTCTCTCTCTCTCTCCTATTGGATGATTCAATTTCTCTCACCCTCTCATTAGTAGGAAACTACACTATGTCGTCATATTGATCCCTCTTCCTATAAACTTGTATGCACTCCAACAACAAATAGTCACTTCTACCCTCCAAATATATATATATATATATTGTATTGGAAAATTGTAAGAGATTACTAGGTTATATGGAATTGATATGAACTGAAAAAACTAGTTTCACCTGAAAATCAATTAAGTTATTTGCCTATATACAATAATAAGATTTTCAATTTTTATAAATATTCTTTAGAATTGCTCTAAATTTAGTCGAATACTTTGCATTATAATCAACTAAAATTTTCAAGTAGGCTTATAAGGGAAAAATTTCTACAAGAACAATGTCGAAAAATGATATGGTCATCTTGGGTGAAGAGGAACCCTTTGACCAGAATCATCATGCTAATAGGATAGGTAACATTATTAAGGGAAGGATACTTTTGACTTCATCTACTACGACAAAATAATAATGACAATAGATGAATGTATTTTTCCTTCACCCATAATGAAGGTTGGAGGAAAACTTTTTCCTATAAATAAATCTAATTAAATAATGATTGACATTGCATGTTCATAAAGTTAGTAACCCTAAAATACTTCCACTTAGCAAAAAAATTGTTGGTATAGGCATGGAGGAATGGCTGCCCCACACAATATATGAAACCCTCCCTCAGTAATTATAAATCTCTTGTCCTTGTTAACTTGTTAGAACTTTGTTTTCAGAGGGCATTTCATTAAAACCTGTCATGAAAAACTACAGTTAGCAACTCAAGGCTGCAAAGCCCGCGAAAACAAAGTTCTAACAAGTTATAAGGACAAGAGACTTAATGGAGCCAAATGGAGCCAACTTGTCACTCTTGATAGATAGGGCTATTTATAGAAATTTTTTATATGATAATTCATATGGACAATGACATTCTTTCCAAATCAAACAGTTAAAAGGAAAGGACTGATCATATGTAATTAATAAATAATATTTTTTTAAGAAAAAAAATCGCATAACGCCATCATGTGGATTTAGATTCTTTCTCACGTCGAGACTCGAGGCACATAAGTGGGGGCTCCACACCTTCTCCCTCCCTTGAAAATCCCCTCTCGGTATTTATTATTCATAATCCAAGGCTCTCATATGCCTGAATTAGTAGTCTGACATCGTGGGAAACTTTCTTCTTATTCTCTCTCTCTCTACTTTTTTTTTTTTTTCAGTTTCAAACCCTATTTATATGGGATCTATCTCATAGACCCATGGTGGCAGAAATATGTAACGGTTGATAAAATAGAACCCATATGAATATTAAAATAAAATAATCATCTAGAGAAAAAGAAAATGTCAAATATCCCCAAGTAGACCTAGAAAAATGGGTAATCTTTTTCAACCATTTTTTCTCTCAACTTCCTCTTATCATTTTGGTAATAGTTTAGATAGATTAATCATGAATCTCCAAAGTTATATATCTCCATCCAATTTTAGGATTTTCATAACTCAGTAATTAAAGATTATAAATTAATCACCATCTAATAAATTTGGTTCCTATCATTTCTTATGGACTACAAAGATTATAAATTATGAGATAAATTATGGTGTCTCATGCATCACGAACATTTAATCAAATTGTGAAAATACATTACTCAAATAGTATTCTATGAGAATTTCTAGATAGCTCATTCATCTTAGTTTAATCAAGAAATATAAACTTGATCTTGAAGAACTTTCCTAGTCCCCACTCCCACCCCTTCTCCCAAAAGATTAAAAGAAAGAAGAATCGTTTAAGAAGATTGAAATTGTGTTCCATTGATCAGAATTGAAGAACTTAAGAAGATAATTTCAAATCTAAGAATGTGGGGGGTACGACATTTTATATTTTGTCACTTGCAAAAGTGGATTTATTCAGGAGGACCATTAAGAAGCCGAAGGTTTTAAGGCTTGACTATAATTTTATATATAGGGTTTCACTATATTTTTGTAGTGAGGATATTGGATGTATATATGTCCATCAAATTCTATTTATTAATAAGACTATTTATTTTCATTTATGCATGACATTTATTTATTAGGCTTGTAAGTTGTTCCATGGGTTTTCACCCAAAACTATTCTCGGCTAGGGATAAGCCTGAACATCCTATTCATATGGTTGTTACTTGTTACATTGTATGTTACCAGGGATGTGATTCCGGTACATAAATATAAATATACATACTTTATGTGCAAAAAAAAGAATCTGATAAGAATCTCACTCGTAATTATTGTCAATTGCGAGGACGAAATTCGTATCTTTCACTTGACCTTTGACCTAAGAGATTATAATTCTTTCTATGTAAACAATTTGAGAGAGATGTAAGGACAAGTGTTGTAACATATTTCTCCATTAATAATAAAAACAAATCTCATCTTATCGTGAACACAAATAATCTTATCAAACCAGGTAAATTTATAGACAATTATATGATTATTATTTGTGTTTTCATTTGTTTTCTGCTGTCAATTTAGAATTTAATTTCTACAAAGAATTTTATAAGCGTTGGCCCTTCTTCCACATATAAAAGTGAGTCAACCATGAAAGATGAGTTGTTATTTTCTTGTTGTTTTCGAAAGAAACTGAAAAATGTGATGGGCTTACGTGACCCATGGGAGATGATATCAACAATAACTGCTCCTCTTGGCAAACCTTGACCCGAGTCTTTTCCCCTCTCCCCACCTTATCTTTCTTCACGCGCATTTGTTTGTCACCTCATGTATTAAAAAATGAATTGACTTTCCTTTTAGCTTTGTTTTCCTTTGGATGTGTTTAGCTACCAAAAAAAGAAGACACAAAACGTGTTTAGCTACCAACCATGGTTGTCTCATTTGGTTATGCATGGAGGTTGTTATTCCTTGATGAAGTAGACTCTGAAGTTGGAATAGTTTTGCTTATGTCAGTTTTCACCTTGTGACCTCAATAGTGTTGACCTAAAATTAGTGTAATCTGCATGCATGTACATTTTTATATTAAAGAGCTCTTATCTATTTCTTCTTTTTTTTTACTTGGGTTTTATTTCAAAAAATCATTAATTGGGTTTCAACTTTTTAGCTTTACTTGCATATAGAGATTAGCTACCTAGAGCCATTAGTCTATGATATCCCATAATATAGTAGAAAGAAATATATGAATCTTTCTACCACTATCTACTGTTTATATGGGTAAAGATTCTCTGAGCCGTCAGGAAACTCTTTCTCACAGAGAATAATTAAATCATTTTTTTAAAGAAAGAGAAAAAAAACCTACTTGGGAGATCGGTGAGGTGTCTCCACCAAGAATACGGTAAGTACTAAGGGGTTTGGAAGATCGGTGAGAGTGTACAAACTTTAATTCCACATCGCCTAGAGAGAGATTACTGGGCTAGTTAATAACCTCTAGCCTCCTTAACATGGTACAACACGTTTTAAGCCTTGAGGTCCATGAGCCAAAGAGGACAATATTGTACAAATTTAATGGGCCGGGCCTTACAAGATAGAAGGGGCTTGGGGCTGCTTTATTTTAATCCTAGTAGGTTGAAGGATAGAGTTGTTCAATAAAACCCAATCAATACTCCTTATAAGAATTTCTAGGGTTTCTCTAAACTTAATAGTGTTGTGTTGTGACTAAAGCCAATATAAAACCCAAGTTTATAATTAACCTAACACAAAGAAGCTTTGTTCAAATATCCAATTAATAATTCAAGGAATTGTCAATTTCTTTGAGGAAAAAATGCCATCATATGCTAATATGGGTCTCAAGTTAGTCCTTGAAAAGGACTTATGTTAAGTTGAAATAGAGTTTATTTTAAGGGAATTTTAGCTCAAATCTTTCTTTTTCCTTGATAAATTTCATCATGCATTGCATCATCTCAGTCTTCTACACCAATTCTATTAATGAGCACACTCAACCATTTTTCTCCATCACTGGAATCTCAAGAGTCAAGCTCTTGTTCTCTTTCTCACCATTTGTTTCTACTCCAAGGTCAAAAATTTTGATTTGGGCCCACATAGAAATGGACTCAGTGAAATCTTACAAGGTCAGGGCCCACATAGAAAAGGACTCAGTGAAATCTGACAAGGTCAACAAATTACAATTAGGATTTAATATTGGATGTTAAGATTCTACCTAAATGAAATTATTTCTCTTAATATTTTGTAATAGTAAACATCAATAAATATGAAAATAAACAAACATAGATCTGCACAACACAGAGATTTAGTAAGGTTCACACATCGATTTGGTGTGCTACGTCCTCAGGTGAAGAAGAAGATGTTTCACTATGTAGAAGAGAGATTACACCCAAATATCGGCAAAAAAATGGCTCTGAAACCCTAGCTCGAAAAACCCCCCAAACTACAATTGCTTGTTCAACAAGACGATAGTACATTATATACTCTTCCATGTCGTGGGTCGATCCATCGGGTCGCGATCTATCAAGGCAAAAAAAATCCCATTCGGATCGCTACCAAAATATGTCGGAATGGGTCATTCTTCAAAACGGATCAAGAATTCGAGACAAACTTAACATCTTTGTGTTTCTTCTATCTTCTGAAGATAATTAATTGGGATTTAAAGTGCTTACTCTTGTTAAATTGTAATTTGATATTAAACATAGTGTTAAGTAACAATAAAGTTACGTAGCTACATCCATTGTTCAATACTAAATGGAACCTCTTGTTTGTTTTCACTTTCAGCTGTTGAAAATTGTGGATTAATCAGAACAATCAAGTCTCTAATCAGAAATTATCACTTCAACGAGCTCTAATATTACTTTAAGCACGAGGATATTTTACCTAATGTTATTCGAATTAGTATACAAAGCATCACAAGATTAACATTAGGGCTTTGGAGATCAGCAGCAGGTAGCAGGTAAGGATGTCAATGGGCCGGGGTTGGAAATTAACCCAGCCCAACCCTAACGTCTCTTAACTCAACCCAAGCCCTGTCCTGCCCTAGGTCAGATTGAGATATCTCAACCCAGGCCCAACCTTGTCGGGTTGAGCCCAATTCAGCCCAGCCTGATGGACCCTGAATGGGCCGGGCTTAACCCAATCCAGTCAGCCCAATACTATTGGTTACTTGGTTACTTGATCTTGATACATTGTAGAGGCCAAAGAACAAAATTTTCGCATACATGTAGATAACGAAAACGAAAGACTTTTTTGCAAGCCTTTTTCTATAAGTACCAATTTGTAATTATTAACATATTTATATTATTATATACTTAATAACAGGGTTGGGTTGGATTGGTCTGGGCTGGGCCGGGTTGGGCTGGGCTTGGGTTGAGACCTCAACCCAAGCCCATCCCAACCCTTCCTCAGACCTAAAATTCTCAACCCTAGCCCACCTTATGGGCTGAATTCTCAGCCCAGGCCCTGTTTGGGCTCAGTGCGGGTTCGGGTTGACTTGGCTTTTGTGACACCCGTAGCAGTAGGGGTGGAATATATCCACCTTAGACTCATTACACAGTTGAGTTCATGTACAAGAATTCATACTATCTTCACACACAGGGATTATGAATGGTTGTAAATATTGGGCTAGGCCAAGCTAAGCCCAAGATTGTCAATCTGTGCATTGAGTCTTACCCCTGGTCCTTTCCCAGTTCAAAATATCAGTATTGGGCTGGGCCACCACCCTAAGGAAGGGTTTAAATTATTTTCAATCAAAATCTCTATCTTCAAGCACAAACTGCTAATAAATGGCGGCCCAGTAAGAAGCCCAAGGCCAGCCAAGATAGGTTGGTATGCTCTTAATCATAGAAAGAAATTTTCCTCACAAAATTTGGTGGCGACTTCGAATAGGATTTTTTTTCCTTAAGGTCTGTAATGGTAGTAGAGGCAATAGGTTCAAGCTCAAAATCCGTCCTTGATCTTGTTCACCCCTGCGGCATGGTATGATTGGACTTAAGGAGTATATATTTATACTATCAACTTATTGAATAAGTAATGTGAGATTTGGGGTTTTTCATTTTAGGATTCTCTATGCGAGAGTTTCTTGTCACGAGTTTGGGTGTTCTTGAGAGATCTCTATTGTAATTTTTCTTTCAACTTAGTGAATCATTTTCTTCTTTGTTAGAGGATATAGCACATCACATTGGTGTGTGAACCTCGTTAAATCTCTGTGTCATATTGTTAAATCTGTTTGTTTTTTATGTTTTTTTTTGTGTTTGTTCTGACACTTGGACTACAATTCAAATCTATCCTGAATAGAATGCAAAATATAAGTTTCCCCCAAATTTATGTTACATCCATTACAAAGAGGATTTGGAAACTCCCAACGTGGGGTGCTGGAGAGAAAGCAGTGATCTCTCTCTCTCTCTCTCTCTCTCTCTCTCTCTCTCTCTCTCTCTATATATAATTTTTTTTTCTTTTTGGTAGAATTTGAGAATCATATGAGATGATTACACACAAGAAAAATGAAATAAAGGAAAAGCCATCAAATAAATTGAGAAAAATAGAAAGAACACACGCATGCTAATATGAGTGAGAACGACCTAGATCAAGGTTCTAAAACTCGGGAAGGATCACAGATCGGTCAATGTTGATACCATTTTGATATCGATTTAGAATGGATTGGATCGGGCTGTATCCAATAGATCTATACCAAGTTTTCTTTTTAAATCAGTTTTGTAATGATTTTATCCTTAAATCATACATATAGAATGGGAACGAAAAGGTTGGGATCAAGAATTGATTAAGGCCGATACTATTCTAATTCGGCTGATATTGACCGTTCCGTTTTTTAGAACTATGACTTGGACTGTATTATGATCTCTTGTGCCATTTCTGGATTAAGTCCAACGCAAATTTAAATATGGGATTCCTTGAACTTTTTACTAAAGGAGATTTTAATTGTGCATTAATAACAAATAAACACCATAGTGTAATATATGATATAGACATTTAACTTATTTTGTTATGTATAAGAATATAAGATTAACTTAATTACCAGGGGTATGTCTCCATAGGAGGTTGTGACAACTTTGGTTGAGTGAAATGTTTTGATGCCCTACAAAAAAAAAAAAAAAAAACCGAATTTCGAATCCAATAGGTTGGATTTGAATATCAGATTTCAAAATTGATTTGAATCATATGAACAGTCTCATATTAGTTTCACATCGATTCTAAGTGGGGCAATCCCATCTGAGTGGTATAATCCCTTTCTTTATATACCTGTGAACGCCTTCTCTTATCAAATTGATCTTTTGAAATAAAAATTTACATATCAAATCAAATAACTGATTCTAAACCTATTTACACCCTTTATTGTAATAATGTAAATCAAGACTAGAAAACCAAAAATCAACTTAAATTTGGTATGTTGTAAGTTAATTGACTTGGTGAAGGTTTCACATGGGTAAGGGTGTTAATCGGTTTGGTTTCAGTGTATACAGTGTGGTTCAGTTTGGTTCACATTTATTTGGCAGAAATCAAAACCGCATCATTTACTAAACGGTTGCATTTTCTGAAACCACAATCATTTAGTAAATGGTTTACGTTCCATGGTTTAGAAATGTTGTCGGTTTCACGGTTTTAAATGGTTTTGATCGTGGTTTATTCCATATGATTTTTAAATGGTTAGTAATCGGTTTGCTAGTTTATTCGCATGCTTACTAAAATTTGCTTTTATTGATAAACGCTTCAATCTTGTTTCAAATTAAATGAGACATTGAGCAAACAAGGATTTAACTACATAACTACATAATAGGAGTAAATTATTGAATACACTGTTGGATAGCCTCTGTGGTCCTTAATTCTTCCTTAAATTAAATCATAATGTTTTGTTAAAACAACTAAATATTTAATTGTTATATGGGTTAACCATATCGGTTTTCACGGTGTCTGTTTGGTTTGAAACCAATGGTTAAAACTAACTCAACCCATTTAACTAATCGATCTTAAACTTAAAATCAGAATCGAACTATTTACTAAACGGTTTTACGATTTCGATGTAAACGGCTCGATTCGAATTCGAATCGATTAAAATCTCAGATTCATACTATAACCACGGTGATTCAATAAAGCTCCCAAGCTACGCCCAAAGGTTCTCTGAGTAAGAACCATTGGATCATCACTTATTCAATGAAGATGTTGAAGGAGCAATACCACATTTCTTTTTTTATCAAGAGGGCTGGT
>NC_056557.1:10974361-11003083 GCF_013358625.1 Macadamia integrifolia
TCAAATACTCAAATTAATACCCGACGAGGTAGAACAATCTCTCTCAAGATGACAGACTCACTCTCTATACTATCAACAGTTTCAATTTCAAATTCACATCCTTACCTAAAACATGAGTCCCCTCTTGAAACGTCACTGAGCTTCTTCATGTTCATTAATCTTGAGAATTGAGTGACCACCTCGAACAAGAGACAAGGATCTCACAGCAATTACTGATGGTTTGCTTTATACGTTTTCACAATCAAATACATGTCACATAAAGCCAATATTCAGAGTCCAGATCCGTAACGTTTCTTGGATATTAGCTTTTTTATGTAACGAGTGTTGGAATTGTGATCTGAAACTTCTCCCCATTTGGAAAACTGATGTTGAAAGAGCAACAGTTGGAAGGTGAGTATCCACAGCTTCATCCATGGTTGAGGACTGTGAAAAAATTATAGCATTTTATGAGGAGATGTTTGGGTACGATGTCTTGTATTTCGTCATTTGTAAAAATAGATTTATTTCAAATGATCATTAAAAGGTCAAAGGTTTCAAGGGTCCACTTTTTTTTCATAAGAAATCTAAGAGAGGTGTAAGGACGAACAATTATAATTATATTATCCATTGATAGTGAAATAGGATCTCATTTCACCGTGGACATAAACAATTTTACTGAACCATATAAATTTTTATATACGATTACATATAGAGCTATTGTTTGCGATTTTTATTCGTTTTCTTGTTAGGCATATTGGTGGTTTGGCATGAGCTCATTCATGAACTAATGGCCATTTCAAGAGAGCGATGTACTGTTCATGATAAATCTTCTGTTCAAAGAATTGGAAGTAGGAATTATTATAGCGAAACTATAATGTTTGACTAGAGTCATTGTGAAAGATTTGCCTGTCAAGTTAAATCACGAAAAAATATTTTGGTTACAATTTGAATCCAACGTTTCTTTAACTGATCTGATTCCAATTTGATACTTGCACATGAAAAAATATTTTGGTTACAATTTGAATCCATTGTTTCTTTAACTGATCTGATTCCAGTTTGATACTTGAAACCATGCAGTAAGCAGAAGACTAGAGATGTCAACTAGTGGGGCTTAGCCAGTTTCACTTAAGTTTAATCTGTTTTCACTAATTTAAGATTATGCATTGTTCCCACCTATTTAGGTATTGATCTAGGCTAAGACATAGACACATTTATATTCGGTCAATCTATTACTGATCCATCATCAGGTCAAGGTAATTGGTTAAAATCGGGCTATGGTTAAATTATAAACGATTGATTAATCAGGCAATACAAGCCTCATTATTGTCTAAATGGTTTGTTGGTTGTTGTACACAACCTAAAAGGTTAAAGGTTCAAGGCTTGTTGATGAGCCAATAGTCAAGGCTAATTAGGCTATGAACATGGTATAATGGGGCTAAGTGGTTTGTAAATGGACTAATTAGGTTATAAGTGATAGGTTATCTATCGATCACAATATTCAATTGGTCTCAATTGAGAGGCCGCCAAGCCGCTGTCTTGTTGATCAATGCTTGAGCCCAACAAGTTTAATAATTGGTCAGGTTAGACTTGGGCTAAAATACATGTATCGTCGATCCCATTTAGGTGATTTTTTTTTGCAATTTTACATCTTTTTTTTCTTTTTGCAGCCTTTGATTGGATCCAAAGGGTGTTAATCATTTCTGGCATAGATAGTTTGATTCAATTTGATACAAGATTTTTTAGGTAAATTCAAAATCGAATCATTCAATAAACAGATTCATATATTAAAACTAAAACCATTTATAAACAGTTTCAATCAAAATCAAAACTGAACCATTTAATAAATGGTTTCTGTTGTTTTATGGTTGTCCTTGTTGGCAACTCGGCCACGTGGTGGTGATGACGTGGCCAGTTTGAGTGACGTGGATGAAAATGATGACATAGCAGTGTCCAGTGTCACCGATGAGATAACAGAGTAGTTTGGTATGCATGGAGTGATTTAATACATCATTAATAGGTGGTGCGGGTTTCTGGGTCAAAACTGGTAAAATTGGCCTATTTATGCTCGGGGGCATTTTCGATAATGGAAATGACATTTTTGGAAGATCGGTTCTTCATAAAAAAGATATATTTTAATTTACCTAGTCCAGTGCATTTGATTTCGTCACATTCCGATACCGTATGAAGAAGTTACGGCATTTGTGGTAGTCGAGGGCAGTTTCGGCATTGAAGATGATTTTTTTAAAGGAAGTGTTCTACATGTAACAATACGAAAAAAATCCAATCTTTCCAACGGTTTTGATTTCATCGCATTCCGATTCCGTATGAGAAAGATGCATCATTGGAAAGGTCTAGGGGTATTTTGGTCTTTTTACATGGCTGAGTCAGATGATTGAGTCTCCTGGAAAATCGTAGAGCGTCCAGTAACGGTTCCAACGCACTTCGTTTCATATCGATCGGATAGCGTATGAGAAAGTTATAAGTATTTCCGTAAAGCCGGTTTGAAAATCCAAACCGAAAATCCATCAGTTGCTCTCGGTGTTGGGTGGATTTTTTGGAATTTATTTTTGAAATTAAAGGGCTTTTGTGTAATTTAAAGATTTTGAAGGTCAGAGTTGCAAGGGATCTTTAAGCACTGAAACATATAGAGGCAGGGGCTTGATTGTAATAAAGAGGGTAAGGGAAGTGAAATGGATGGTCAAGATTCGACCACGTAGGCTTGATGCCCATCCGAAGGCTGCTGAGATTTTGGAGTGATATGGACGAGATAGATGCTTGCGCGTAGGATTTGATTAGTTAGGTGCATAATTCTTGATGCACTGGCGCTACACCTTATCAAGGTATGTTAGTGTGTTTCGCGTGTGTATAGAAGATATAAAGAAGATTCTAATCTTAATGATTTAATGAAATCTGATTAAAGCCATCATGGAGGATTTGGATCCAACGGTCGATATGCATTTCTCTTTTGTGAGGGGAGACAACACTTCTGACGATGTCAGCGCCTATGTCATGATGACATCATCGATATTCAAATTTAATGGTTTGGATCTATTGTCCGTTGGTTTAATCCGACGGTTCAGATTATAAGATCTTTTATATGAGATCTACGGTCAGATTTCGCCCCTGTTGCGCGCGCCGCCGGTGTAGCCTACGCCACCCCTACGAAGATTCTATTTTGAGTGTTCTGGTTGGTCCAACTTCAAATGGCCATATCTCTCTCATCTTAACTCTGATTTGAGTGATTCAAGTTGGAGATTCTTCATCTCTCCGAGCTCTACACATCAGAGGGAAGAAATCAGGCAGAGGGGTTGCTGAGGTGGTCGGAAAAACGAGTTGAAGCTCGTGGAAGGGTAAGGGTTTGAATGAAAGACTTCCATCATCTTGCACTTCATCCATAGCCCCCATTAGAGGCTTAGGAAGTTGCTGGAAACCAAGATAGCAAATTCTATTGGTTGTTGCCAAGAGAAAAGAAAAGAAAATAGAAGAGAAGAGAAGAAGAGGGAAATAGAGAAGAAGTTTTTTCCTCTCTTTGTGTGTGTGTGAATGTGAATGTGAATGCCATTGTTACTCCATGAAAGTAAAGACAAGGAGAAAAGAAAGAAGAAGAAGAAGAAAAAGAAGAACCTAGAATTTGGTTCTTGTGAGTTGCTTCAAGAAACCCAAGTGCCAACCGGGGTTGAAGCATTGGTGGCACCGAGACAACGTGATTATGGTCCGCATCAAGTGGAGATCGACATTATTGCATCTCCGATGGTTACTCCTTGCCAAGGTAACCTCACTTTTGTCAAATTTCTATTATTATAAATCATTGTAGGCAAGATGTTTGATAAAATGCCTAAGTGATAGTTGTAGTCTATTTGGGGGAAATTTGCATATATGAGTGCTTCACTATAGGGCATTGTTATAAGCCCAACTTTATTTTATTGGTAATCAGTGGGTGCTGGACACAGGGGCTATGTGTTCCTTGGTAGGTACAACTACCTAAACCTATTTGCCGTGGGTGCGGCCTCTCAGATCATTCTAAGAAAACTAGGGTGAAGACCTAGCCATTGTATGTCATTGGTGGAAACTGGGAATGTGTTCCCTTGGCTGTGGGTGCAGTCATAATTAGTATTGAGTAAATGCTGAGCCCGACAGTGGGCATTACTCCGTGCATGTAGGCAACTGGCCAAAGCACATATTTCTTGTGTTGTGGATGTGTATACTCGTATTTGTATTGTGGATTGGAGTGCTTGACTGCAGAATGGGTGTGTACATCTGGTAGACCTGACCACTTGGTGGTGCAGTGTGGATGTGCATACGACTGTGTATGTATGTGACAGTGATTACCGTGTGAGGTTTATGAGACAGCTCTGAGCAGCAATACATGTTATGTGAGTAAGTTTCATGCAACAATAAGAATGGTCAGTAGTATACATAGCAGCTTTGGGCAACATCAATAGACTGTGCTATTGAAGTGCAAATAGTGATTGCCACATCAGGGGTACAGTTGAAAAGTGAAAAAATATTTGGCACACTGATTCACCCACCCTCTCAGTGTCAATTGGGACCCAACAATTAGAAATATGATTAAACTTCCCTTATTACCAGAGATTAATGTATGGGAGATTCCATGCATTGACTATTCATTAAATTGGTGGGTTTTTTTTTTTTTTTTTAAATAAAATATATTACAAAGGACAATAGTCAGATATTACATCATACTCGGGGTGATGATCCTCTGCCACGAGTGTGGCCATGCGGCGAGCATCGGATGGCCGAGACATCGATACATGCCCCAATGCCGTGCTGACCCTCGGATCCTCAGTATTCCGCCGCACCCGTGGCAGAGGGTTTTTTTCATCATAATCGTTTAAGAGATTTAGATTTCCTAGTCTAGTATTAGTAGCAATGTCCCATAAATACATCATAGACGGATTATAAGTCCTGCATTTGTACAAAAACTGAGTAGATCTAAACTTTGAATAGAGTTCCCAAAAAATACCAAAGGACAGAAGAGCCAGCTACTTGTCCAAGGCTTTGGAATAAGTTGAAGAACATTATCTTTGGAGAACCAAACTTCACCGAGAGTCCAACCCTTTGTAAGTAGGCATTCTTAGTCCTTGTGGAGCACTCCATGCCTCAATTTCCACAATAGATTTCAATGTTGTGGTTCCCATTCTAATAGCTTGGAACTTTCCTTGGAATAAAATACCATAAATCCAACCTGAATCTGTGTTAAAAAAAAGTTTGTACTACTAACGCAAACAATGATGTGATATGGCAAAAAGGAAAGATGATAGGTTGACTTTTGGATCATCTATAAATGAAAAGACAACATCATATGAGTTAGTAGATTGAAACAGCTTTAATTAAAAAATCCAACAGTTGATATTTTGTAGGATAGGCACCGGGTTGGGATCAGTTTATTTTGAAATGATATCATTTCGGTGCCTCCATAAGAAATAAGTAGTTATAGCCACTATACTAAACAACCAAATCTGATCAGATTTAGAAAGATTGGCATGAGCGAAAAAGTATTTAACTATTTGAATGCGAGAAGTCACTTGAAGGTTTTTTTGCTTTAATCCGAGAGGGCTAACGGCCCAAATTCTGTCACTGAATTCATAGAGGAAAAAGATATTTAAGATAGATTTCGCTTTCTTACCACAAAGCACACAAGTAGTGTCAATATTTAACCATTTCCCAATAAGTTCCCTAACAGGAATACATTAAGTAAAATGCACAAAAAAAAATAACTTAAATTTCGGATGAATGTGTAATTTTCAAAAGAACTTCCACCAATGAGAGGGAAGAGAGGTGAAATCATTTGCCGAACGCCTGACTTGCTGAGAGTATTGAGAAGCAATCAAGAATTTAACAACGCAACAAGTTGAGAAACAACCATCTTTTGAGAGAGTGCACCACAAATCCGATCGATTAGAAATCAGGATTTTTAAAATTTCATAAACAGTTGTTAATTTGCACGAGATTGAGTAAGGCCTGCTCATCCCAACCATTCTCATTCACCACCTTATTAATAATAAAGTTTGAACAGTGTTTGGTCATCTTGATGGAGGCTTTTGTCCTCATCCAATGTCATGAGCGCCAGCACAAAACCTTTCGCATGAGGGAAGACACAAATTGAGTAGTACCTGTGGTAGAGCCAAACCACCCACTATCAAACCAAACCTTAAATGGAAAACTTAAGCAAGCAGCTTCATTGATATTTGATAACGAAATAAGAACAGCACACAGTTTGGCAAGGGTGATGGTGAGTGGTGACTGACCTTTCCTTAATTCAACGGTCCACAAAAAGTTCTAAAAATGGTTTTAAAAAGTTGAAGATTGGAACCGATTGTATCACAAGGTTTCCACCCCATGATGTCAAAAGAGAACAAGGTGTTTGCCTCATCTGTTTTCATGATTTGGAACAATGCGGATTTTCAAAACGGGAATCTCATGATAATCATCCATGCCTAAAACGAATCTTGATGACCAAAAGTTGAATAGGCTCTCAATAATACTCATTAAGACACAGATGAGTCTTTGGTCTGGGATGAATACATAACCCAATTAGTATATGTTACAATCCATAACCACACTTGCAAAACTTTTCAATTGTACCACTTACAATGTTTTGATACTAAGAAGCAGAAAAAAAGAAAGACCCAAATTTTCTACTTGCCCTGAAGAAACAATTTTTGAAATGCAAGGTCCCCTCCATCACATGGAGACTACCTACCTGAAAAATGTCAGGAAACAAGGGTTTGATGTTTTAAAACTTAATATTAATATCAACATTTGAGCTAATCATCATCCTCAAGAACATTTCGACGCCTCTGTATCTGAAGAAAACACGGATAATTAATTAGTGCAGGAAATTATACTGGCTTGTAATGAGCTGAAAAAATTAATGCGACTCACCGTTACTTTGGTTTGTTTAGAAGTCTGGTTGTTAATCTGCTCCAGCAATGATATAAGCTTCTCTTCAGATACCTATAGATGAAAATGGCATGAACATATCTCATCCTCCAATTGACATCCTTCTAGGAAAATTTCAAGATAGATTAGATGCACCTTTCCATGCACTTTACCTTTTCAACTATCTGACCCATTTGAGCAGCTCTCAAAACAACGTCCTCGACACCTCGTGCCTTCTCAGGTTTCACCAAAGCAATCCGAGCAACTGGTGGGAGAAGAAAAAATTAGAAAAAGATAAATGATGGAAAGAATAGGAAAGGAATGAAGGTGCATGAACACGGGGGTGGTTAAGGTCTAGAGCCGTAATCTAAAATTTTTCTAAGATATGCTACAAAACTCTCTTGGCTTTTTGTATGGGCAAAAGTTTCCCTAGGCGGGCACATCTGCAGTAGTTCTTCAAATGGGCACCCCTAACTGTGGCATGCGGAAGCTAATGTGGCAACTTTGGCTGTTGGATTTCAAGAAAATGGGCAAGAGTAGCCATGTGTCAAATTTCAGCCTCTAATTCTATTATATGCTTTTTGTTTTATGAATTCCCTACATACTAGCATACACTTTATACCAAAATAAATAAATTAATATTGGCATATGCTCCCATGTATGTCCATGCACCTTATTGGTAGACCAAATACTTTTTATGCTACATGCCACATGACCAACTCCAATTTCGCTGAAACTTGACATTTGAACAGGGCACCATGGGTTCCACCAGTTCAAAATATTTGTCTCATTGGCTATACCTTGTGGCAGAACTAGGTGCCATCAATGAGCCAGCAATGAATTTCTTTCCCAGACTGCATTCCTGTTTGTTCCTTATTAGATCAATTACTTTATTTTAAACCTTACTTTTATAGCCTTTGCTTAGATGGAAATTAGCACCACCCATTACCTCAGTTTATAGTGGCACTTTCCCAGCCAACAGATTATAAAATCAGGTTAAAAAAGAAAATAAAATAAAATAAATAAATATATATATATATATATATAGTTAACCGAAATTTAATGCAATCAACAACAACAACAACTACTCAGCCTTTTCCCAACTAAATGGAGTTGGCCACATGGATCTGTGAGGTAAAATAAAAATAAAGTAAAAAGAAGGACACAAATCAACACCTCAGGAACATCCCACCTAAATGGAGTCGGCTACTTGGATCTTTACCTTCCAAACAGCTCTATTTGAGGTCATACAAAAGTCAAGAAATAGACTTTGCATGTCTTTCCTTACTACTTCTCCTATGATCATTTTAGGTGTAATGCCCCGGCCTCATTAACATTGCACAGTATCGTCCTCTTTGACCCATGGGCCTCAAGGCTTTAAAAAGCGTTGTGTCATGTTAAGGAGGCTAGAGGTTATCAACTATCCCAGAAATCTCCCCCTAGGCGATTTAGGACTAAAATTTACACACCCTCACCGATCTCCCAAACCCCCTAGTACTTGCCGTATTCTTGGTGGGGACACCTCACCGATTTCCCAGGCAGGTATGGTACTTGTCGTATTCTTGGGTGTCACATTAGGCATGCCCCTAGCTCTTTTAGCTCCTTCCATCTGAATCTAATCACTCCTTACGAGGCATCCCAAGGCCATGCCTCCATTGAACATGGCCATACCACTTCAAATGACTTTCTCGGTACTTGTCCTGAATCAGGGGCAACTCCCAAATCAGCTCTAATCCGGTCATTCCTTACTCTATCTCTCCTAATTTTGCCACACATCCATCTCAACATCCTCATATTTGCTACAGTTAGCTTATCTATATTATACTTCTTGACTGCCCAGTATTCAGCCCCATACATCATAGCAGGTTTTAAGACTATCCCATAGAATTTTCCTTCAAGCTTTAGAGGAATATGTCGGTCACGCAACATTCCAGATGTACATTTCCACCCCAGATATCTAAAATAATCACTTTGCGGTATCTCTCTCACCTCAAGTTTTACCACTTTGTTATTCGTCCTAGTGTGACTAAAGTTCTATTAGAATGGATAACAAAGTGGTGAAATGTGAGGAGAGTGAGATACTGCATTGTGATTAAAATCTGAATCATGCAAACAAATATATTAAGCTCACACCAATACATCCCAAGTAAAAAGAAAAATATTAGTTAACCTAAACCAGTGCAATCAAGCATATAAAATGTGAATCATGCAAACAAATATATCAAACCCACATCAATACTGTTTCTTATAACTTGATGAGACTATTTCCATTTTCATAAGATTATTCACCTTCTATGCATGGATAGAACATAACTTAATATCATGACAATGGCTACATAATCCAAGGATCAAATTATCCTATTAGGCTCAGTTACATATACCAGCTTTGGTTGCTAGGCCCAAAGGCAAATTGGCTTTTACTTCTACAGCAACAACCTAACCTCAGTTCCATCGGAATAAAAAATGGAAAAAGTTAATATAGATGGCCACTCCACCACTATAAGCCACATGGAGGGCTGGTCTTGAAAGACTGACAATTGGATGAATTGTAATAAGATGAACCATGTGTTAGATATGGCCATATGGGTCCCCTCCCCAGAATGCTCACAATGTCTTTAATTTTTACTCTTTGAATGTATTTTTAATGGTGAAAACAGACTGGTGAAGTTCAGTTTTCAAAGCTTATATCTCCACATGGAAAATATGGATTGTGCTGGAAATTAGTAGACTAATGATGATGACATGAACACCTCCTTAAAATTTGTGCCAAATAAGCTACCAGATATTTGAGTCACCAAAACAGGCTTATCCTGACTAGCCGGATAACTTTTGATGCAGATAAGTCACTTAATGGGCTTATTTTATTGCAAATAAACCTTAGTTTGGGTTATGTAAGTGTTAGGCCTTTGATTCTATGGGTTTTCTTTGTAATGGACCACTTTAACAAGCCTAAATTATGGGTAGAAAGTAGGAAAACGGGATTTAATTCATTAGTTTAATCAAAGTCTTGTTTTGAGTCTATTTCCTTTGTTATTTCAGTTTCCTAGTCAGTTTAGGTTTCCCAGTTGGTTAGGGATTGGGTTAGACCTTTCCTTTTTAGGGTTTAGGTCAATTTTGAGTCTTCTATATAAGTTTGTAAGTGGCTACAACAATAAACATGAATTTATTGATGAAAGAAAAAAAAGATGGATTATGTTGTTGCAGGAGAGATGCCTAAATCAGAGGGTGAGATGCCCATTCACTAGTTCTTCTTCCTCCTTCTCAACCATCCATCGAATTCTCTTTCTTTTCTTTATTCTCTTATATTTATTTATTCATTCTTTCGATCCCTAAATTTGGTTTATATTGAATTTAGTAAAAATCCTGCCTTGGGATTGGATCACTTGTGAATTGTGATTCGATCTTACATTATTTAGTATCAGAGCCTAATCGAAGATGGTTCCAGAAGTTCGTTACATGCTACGTCCTTAATTGGTTAGATTCTCTAGAGGAATATGTTGACTACTATAACTTGATAGAGACACGAAAGCTTTAATTTGTTTGCTTCCGGTTGATTGGTTGTGTTAGGCTGGTGGAAAGTCCATGAAAAGCGGCTCTGAGTTCGAGGACATGAGCCTAGGACTTGGAAAGAGATGAAGTACGAGTTAGGAACACAATACCTCCCTGCATGTATCCAAAGAAAGCTTTTACCTCTATAGGATTCCCATCAGAATACATCTATAGGTCCCCAAAAGCCATCCATAGGTGACAAGAGCATGAAGGAATTGTTTGACCACGTGACCATTAGGTTGCAACAAATTGCAACAGAGCAACAAGAGAGAATCCTCCAACCAATGAACTAGAGTCAAAAGTTGAGGTTAGTGTTGAAGAAATTCTAGCAATTCCTATAGTCAAGGAAGAGCTAGTTATTGATGTATCCATCAACGAGACTCATGTGGAAGAATTTGAAAGCAACAAGGTTGTCACAATGGACAATGAGGTTGAGACTGAGAAACTTGACACTACAACAACTGTGATGACTGTTAACAGCCAAGAGGAAGATCCTAAGGAGCTTGAGATTGAAATTGTGGAGGTCAAGAATACAGTGGTCGGAGGCGTTCATGTGGATGATCCCATGGTTACATCTGAGGTTGTTGAAATTGAGCATATAAAGTTCGTCATCCCATTAAAGTATCTTGAAGATCAAGCTCCTCACATTCTAGACTACATCCTTATTATCAAAGAGCTACCTGAATTTTTCTACGGCTTGAAGAGGAGGGACGTGCATCATGATATAATCACCCTCACACTCTATAAAATTCGAGGATGAATTTTTTCTAAGAGAGGGAGAATTGATGTAGGTAAGTCAATTAATGGGCTTATTTTATTGCAAATACTTGAGTTGGGTTATGTATGTGTTGGGCCTTTGATCCTCATGGGTTTTCTTTGTAATGGGTCACTTTAATGGGCCTAAATTATGGTAGAAAGTAAGAAAACGGGATTTAATTCATTAGTTTAGTTAGAGTCCTATTTTGAGTCTACTCCCTTAGTTATATTTCAGTTTCCTAGTCAGTTTAGATTTCCCAATTAGTTAAGGATTGGGTCAGGCTTTTCCTTTTAGGGTTTGAGTCAGTTTTGAGTCTTCTATGTAAGTTTGTAAATGGCTACAACAATGAACACGAATTTATTGATGAGAAAAAAGGATGGTGATATAGGTGAGATGCCTAAATTAGAGGGTGAGATGCTTATTCACTAGTTCTTCTTCCCCCTTCTCAACCCTCCATCAAATTCTCTCTTTTCTTTATTCTCTTATATTTTGTTTATTCATTCTTTCGGTCCCTGAATTTGGTTTATATTGAATTTAGTAAAGATCCTACCTGAGATTGGATCACTTGTGATTCGATCTTACATTAACTTTGCCCTAGAAAACATATAACTCTCGCAAATTTATGCAGATTGATGGGAGGAGGAGATTGATAATCCTACCACCGTGGGGTTTCTGAATATACTACAGCAGCAGGCCATGAGGTTTATTGTTACCAGGAACCAGAGAAGAACTTGGAGTTGCTGTTGTTGTTTCGTGACAGAAGGAAACAAAACTGGTAGGGAGGGTTGGAGTTTCTTTTATTTTGTACTGTTTACTGCACTTTGTGTTGGTAGACTGACATGTAGGCCCGCTGCTTTTTGTTTGGATGCGACATATATAGTATTTGGCCTGTTGCTTCTTTTTTGGGACAGGCTGCATACATTTGCCCCTCCCAGACCCTGCAGTAGTGAGAGCCGCATGCACTGGGTTACTCTTTCCCCCCCCCCCTCCTTATGTTTCAATCTATCCTAGAATAATAAAACCCTTTTCCAATTTTTTTAATCAGAAAAAAGTTATTTCTTAACACCATCTTGTCAAAATCACTATATTCCTCCACATGAGGGGTCAATCCATCACCATTGTCCCAGAGTACAGTATAGAAGATGAGCTTTCTTGTGATCAGCAAACAGAATAGAGGGCTTTATTAATAATAATAAAAAAAAAAAGGATAGAGAGAAACCCAACAAGGAGAAAGGATAGAACAAATATCCTTCTATTCCTTTCTTTCCAAAGATATCAACTAATAGCACAAGAAAATATTCTTAGGGCATTTCCAACTGTTACTTACCTGTACCTCCGAAGACATTGGAATTAAAAAATTTTATTCAGGTGCATTTTCAAAGGCCAAGGCCAGTCCATTTGGTACAAGATTGAAAACTTATCCAAACATGAATCCAAGAAGAACATGATCTTGTGATCCCAAGTAGTTCGGGGACTGCAGCTGATTTTTTGAGTTGTTAGGTTCTGTAGAACCATGAGAAAAGAAAATCAGATTCTGTTCTTTTCTCATAACCCATGAGAGTAGTAATATACTACGGGTTTGAAGACTCAAAAAAATAGACAAACAAGATCTTTTAATCAAAGAATAGTTCATGTTGAGATTGAGTCACGAGTCGGGGGTTTGTCCCAACCGTGATTCAGTTAATTACTTTCCTTTTTAGGTTATCTTGTTTCCTAGTTAGGCTAGATTTATATTTCCTAATTAGAGTAGGTTTCCTTCTCCTACTCTCTTGTTGTACAAGGTACTAGTTACCTTATTAGATTGTAACCCATTGGCTAATATATATATATATATATATATGGTAAAGACAAGCGGCTGCCCTCTTCTAGGCAGTCTTACCCTATTCTCTCTCTCTCTCTCTCTCTCTCTCTTACAATTACTGGTTACAGATTCGGGTTTGTCACATGGAATCACAGCTGTGAACAGTAGCCATTTTGAGAGTCGTTCCAAGGTCTCTTGCTACTGATGAAACCCTATCTCTTATAAGAAGAAGAACTAGGGTTTCCGTGAAGATTATTTGTATGAACCTACCTCCTGCTGCTGCTTCTTTGCTGTTATCGGATGAGATTGGTGCTGCTCTACTGGGGTTTTAATTAGTAAACTACTGCTATCATTTTTCTTTGCTATTCTGTATGATCATTGATGAATCATACATCAAGTTCTCTACTGCTGCTACTGCTTGAATACTGCTGCTACTGCTTGAGATGGACTTTCAGAAATAGAAGAAAACCCTAAACTGATTGGTTCGATCTTATCGATTTGAAGGTTTGAAGAGAGTTGCTGGTTTTGCAAGGAAGTACTGGTATCTGCAATTGAGATGGACTGGTTTCGAACCCATCTCAAGATGGACTGGTTTATCCCCTGGTTTCATAAGGAAACTTCTTCTCTCTCTCTCTCTCAAGTTACTGGCTTGCGTGGCTGTCCAACTGATTCGCTCTTTTATCTTGTCCCATATTTCCCCTACTACCCCTCTCTTTTATCTATAATCCCTCTTGTCCCATTAATTTGTTTTGCTTCCTAGTTTACCCTTTGGCCATACATTACTCCCATTACTTGGTTTTCTTATTTTATCTCTTTAATTTCCAATATTGCCCCTCCCTCTGTCTGTTATTCCTTCATGTCCATTAATAACCTTCTTTCCTATTTTATCCCCAAACAATAATTCCAATGCCCTTGTTGTCCCATTGGCTCTTTAACCACCAAATTGACCTCTTGAAAATTCTGATTATTTACCAGAATGCCATTACTCCATTAATTGGTTATTGCACTTTTGGATGGCCCATGATTGTGGTCAGTGATGGGTTTTAAACCCTGGATTTGCATGACATAATTACATATTGGCATTTTTGGGCACACAACACTTAATTTTGGATCTTGGACTCCTAGATAGCATCAATTTGGGGTGGTGCAATATTTTTTCAAAAGATGGGTACTTGCATAGAATGATGGTCTAATTGCTATTATTGGAGGATATTGGTCACAAATGCTCTTGATTGGCCATTTTATTTGATGCCCATCTATCATGACATGCTAGTTGAAGATTATTTGTTCCTATTTGTTACACTACAAGGGATATTCAAAGTTTTTTTTTGCACTTGATTATGGGATTTTTTTTTTTTTTTTTTTGGGGTGAATGGAAAATATGATTATGAGATTATTTGTGCTGGCTCATCCGAGATACTAATTATTGGACATTATATGTCCACGTGTAATGCTACACGAGGGGGTTTGAGGGACCTTCTAGGGGACCCTCTTAGGTACATTTGGACGCGTGTTAACGCCCATTTACCATTGCAATTAGGACAGATATGATCACATTCGGTGAGGCCTAATGAGGTTTGATTCAGGCATCCACACTTGGGAAACTTACTCACCCAATTGACAGACAAGGCGAGTGGTGGTTTTTGGAGTGTTTTAAATTATTAGAAATGGCTAAGCTTCAAAATAAATAAATGATTATATATGAAGATTCCACATGTAATGTGCGAAAGAGATCCTAATTTACAACATGTTGGATAAATGAGTAGCACAGTAGTAAATGATTAAAGACCACAAAGACATTTACATCCAAACATCAAATGTTTTATCCACATTTTCCACCGACATGCATTACCCAGTTCCATTTGATTCCCCATCAGAATAATAATCATCAAATCTCCACCTCAACAACTAAATTGTCCAAAGTGATCTTCAGTATTCAAACATCATGACAAGCTTCATTGATCTTATCTTATTATTAGGGAGACATCCTCGAAACTTTCTCACAGTTAGTCCTAAACAAAACATTAGATACTAGTATTCCCTAAATCTGCTAGATGATGAGCATCTCTAAGGTATTTTAATTTATATTTAAAATCTGCAATATATGTTATTTTTACAAAAAATTTATGGTCAACGAAGGACTACTGTACTTTATATCCCTTAAAACAGAAAAAAAAGGCAATCCTTTAGGCTTTCAGTGGCAATAATCTCAACACCCCCCCCCCCCCCCAACAAAAAGAAAAGCTGCAAATCTCAGAAAACTACATATCTCCCAACTCCTTTTACATTCAGTGACAATAATATCTAAGTTCTGATGAAATTGAAGCCAAAAGATCATCTCATCTTTGGCCCTTCTCGGCAACTACAATAGCTGTTTCCAGATGCCTTTCACATGTCCCACATGGCCAAATGCTCAATGAAACCACTGCAATCATTATTAGGCACCCCCACAGCTTAGATCCCGAACTTTCAAATCCAAAGCAGCAGGTAGTTTATACTCATCATTCAGAGAAAAAGAAAAGATCTATATTCATTTCCTCCAATTACTCCAGATTTCAAAAGTATAAGGGCTTTTAACCATTACACCAAAAACTGTGTGAACAACTTATGGGCAAAGGAGAAAACATTTGGTAAATTAAATCCTCAACACGCCGAAGGAAAATAAACAAAAAAAGTGATTTGAACCATTTTCTGGATAAGGTCATTCACATGCATTTTCTTTAGTAAAAGAAGTCTACTGTATATGTTGAAAACAAAGAAATTACATTCCTTAACGTTCTGCTTAGTCAAAAGTGAAGGAGATGTGAGCATTGAATACAAAATAAGAAATCTCAACTTTAAGGGAAAGCAAACAACATCGGGGTTCTTCTCAACAAAGTGATACAACGAATGATAAGAAATATAACCAATTCAGTAAGAATATAATAAATCCTTAAATCATTACCATCATGTCTAGGCAACATTTCTAGTATACAATTTCACTAAGGATAATAACAACCTACAATGGTTTTTCCTTACGTCTCTCTCGAGCTTCAGAGGACAAGATCTGACTAAGCATCATTTGCCTCCTTTCTTCAGCTTCACTGGAGTAATTGATTAAATGATTCAGTTCAAAAAGAACTTTTGAGAACCAAGCTTGACACTATATTATGTAAACAATGATACCCACCTTTTGGCTTCTTCCTGTGCTTTCTGCTGCTCAGAGTTTTGCTGATTTCCCTGTTTTAATGATGGAGTTCAACAGCAAGGACATTATAAATTCGCAAAGAAGACAATAGCTGATCTAACAGAAATTTACATATTATCCGAAAAGAAAACGTTATTGTAACTTACGAGGCCACGCTGTGCCATAAGCTCCTGCATTCTTCTTTGTCGAATAGCTTCCAATTCGGGGTCAGCCTAGATTAAAATTAAACCCAAGTGAGAAAAGAACAAATCGAAACAAAACCACAGAAAGAAAATGAATTTGTGCAATGAATAAGAATTAACAAACAGAAACTCTTTCATGTTCTTCATTTGATAGAAGAAACCCCATTAAACGAGAGAACTTCAAACAATAAAAACCAGTGAAGAAGGGCTGGATCTCAGCACATTCAGAATTCAAAATCAGTAAAAACCCTAAACGCATAATCAGCAATATTTGCCTCTCAATTAGTTTCAAAACAAACGCAGGCAAAAAGAAAAAAACTGATAGCAAAAACTTTTGAAGATGCAGAAGAGAGGAGGTAAGAGAGACAGATAGAGAGAAAATGGCTTCAAATGTACCATTTGTTGTAATCTTTTGGTGAAAATCTCTCGAAGAGATAGCAGAGTAAATCCAACCCGGAGGATGAAGCACTTGCGATTGACAAGCACAAGCAGTCCTCTCAAGAGGAAAATTTTGGAATTTCAGCGTCCACTCAACGCAGCCTCAATTTTCAGCAAAAAAACGGAACAATGGTTTTAGTGACACGGTATCGGATCGAATTCCAAAACTGACATGATACCGATACGGTGATACGTATCTGCCGGTTCCATTACCACCGAAATGTTATCAATGACATTTTTTTTTTTTTTTTGGAAAGAAAATTTACTGATAATAGTCATGTGTACAGCCAAGAGCTTCAAACTCACAAAGTTAAAAAAGCCAAGGAATTGAATGTGGCCAATCTATCAAACACATGTTAGACAGGACATTCCTTGTCAGGGTATCTACAACATTGTTCAGATCCTGTGGAACATATAGAAATGAAATAGATACAAAAGAAGCACAAAGAGATTTAATATTATGGATAATAGTTGCGATCATCAATGGTGGCACCCAAGCATGGTCCTTAATTAACTCCACTGTCTCCATGCTATCAAACTCAACTTGAAGATGATAGAAGCCTAGTGCCAACACCTATGACAAAGCATTCCAGATTGCTAGTGCCTCACCTTGTGCAGCAGAACTGAAATATTGAGGAATGGAGAAAGCTTTAATTTGCTTACCCTGATGATCCCTAGCCAACACCACCCTTTCAACTTCCTTGAGATAGTGAAGCATCACAATTCACTTTAAGCGAACCTGGTGAGGGAGGCTTCCATCTATCATGCATGGCTATTGCTAATGGTATGGAGGACGACATATGGTGAAGATTGAAGTTAATTGTAGAGAACTCAAGAAACACCTTCTCTGCAACCATGATAACCTCATGTGGAGTCCATGATTTAGCTTTGATAGCTAAATTATGCCCCCTCCCTTATAGTTTCTAAGATTCTTACAATTAGGTTCAATCCGTTAATTGTCTCACACCCCACCTTCACTTACCTGAAGGTTAGTGACTTGGACACGATCTCATATCCCATAATCCAACTAGGATTACCGATGCAGTACTTTAAGATCATAATTTATGAAATTAACTAAAATCCACAAGTATTTAATGAACAGTAAAAATAGAACAACTGGTGAACCTATATTGATATGTATCATATTTGCACAAAAGAATCTTGTTAATTCACTTTCAAGAAGTATTACATGTATCTATCCACAGAAATACGTTAGTTATTTACAAAAAAGAATCAAAAGCAAGAATGACTCATATCATCCTCAGCGTGTCTCATAGGTACAATCATCACAAACACAACCTTGCTCGTCCTCCACAAGCTTCTTTGCCCACAACTCATTACCAAGTAGAGCTGATATCTCCATAATGGCATCGAAAGGAATACCTGAATCAACATCTAAAAACACACAACAAATGGGCTGAGCTTCCACGAAGCCCAGTGAGGATGGGACATGCACACTGTCCCGAAATAAGGGTAGAGAAAACAAATCTAAAGAAAAAAATTGAACTTTAAAGACATGCTTCATAACTTGTTCTTGTCACCTAGAACTAAGCCTAGAACTAGAACTTGAAAATTACAACTTCAATTGTTTAAACAATAAAATTAAAAGACTGAATAAAAAACAAAAGTGCTTGCATTAATTGAATAAAACGAACTTACAAAAGTGTTTAAAGCATAAACCTAGAGCTAGAGCTAAAGAAAGAGAAAACTAGAGAAAGAGATAGAGCGACTAAGAAAAAGCCCTAGAAGAAGAATGAAGTGCCTCATCCCCTTGTGTTAGTTCTATTATATAGAGAATGGGGGAGGGAAGCTAACAATTTTAGCTTCTAAAAAAAAAAGATTTTTTTTTTTTATCTTGTTGATGAAGTGGAAGAGAGAGAAGAGAGAAAATGTGTGGAAAGAGGTCTCCCACGAAGCCCATCTTCTAAAAAAAACCTCAACAAAATAGCAATTAAGAGGTTCAAACTTGAGACCTCCTAATAAGCAAGGGATTTTGCACACCACAACTCACCAACTACACTAAGTAGTTGTTGTTACCAAAAATGAATCTTCAATCACTTAAGGATTGGTCCATTGATCCATGTTGATATTTGGAATATTCCTTATACCCTTGGGACAACTGTAGATGGGTTGGTTCTGCATCTCGGTTCAATTCTAATCCATTATTCTTTTCCTGACCCGAAAAGAATAATCACTTGTACGGTTGACCAAACGAATGTTTACTTGCAATTGAACACATCCATCTTGCTTAGAATTTCATCATCTTCGCAACCATGAAAAGAAATAGACCTATTTAGTATAAAATTGGAGATATAGCACCCGATAGTCCTTAAGGCCTTGAAAATATAAAACCTGCAAAAAGAGAGTAAAACTCAAAGTAGCAGCATTCTAAATATGTAAAATGCATGCTTTATTACACTATATTTCACACATAAATGTGCTCAACACTTACCCTGATCTCTCTACCTAAGCTAGTTAGGACAACCCTAACTGATGTCCCCATCTCCCACCTATTTGATTTACAAATTAATTTGGGGATTTAGTAGGGGAGACCTAAATTAGCTAGTTTAACTACTCACATTTGAGTATAGAGACCTGAGATATGAAACCCCCAAATCAAACCCTAGGTCGAGCTACTTAAGGGGAAAATGACCCAAAACCCTTATGTCCTACCACTCGAATTCAACTATAAATTGGGGATTTGATGTAAGATACTTAGATTAGGGGATTTAGATGGTCACATTTGGGTTTAGCGACCCAATACATTGAACTCCCAATCGAATTTTCCAAATTGGGTAGCCTAAACCCTAAATTGAGAAAAATAATAAAAACCCTTGTGATCTGCCATCTAATTCAACCATAAATTTAAGGAAATGATGTAATATTCCTAGATTAGCAGATTGAGGTGATTATAATTGTTTTAGAGACCCAATGCATGTAAACCCTAATCGATTTCCCCAAATTGAGCAACCCAAAATCCTAAATTGGGAAAAAAATGACCAAACCTCTAAAATCTATGTAACTTAAGTGACTAATTACATAATTCCTAAACTAATTAGTGTGTGCATGTGTTGCATGCATGAAATCTAACCTTAGACCACTACCCCTAACATGTAAACCTATCTAAAATGGGCAAACCATGGGGTGGGGGTGTGATAAACACCATAAAAGGGAATAGGAGCATACATAGCCTTGAACTAAAACCTCTTTTTTGTTTCCAATGAATAGAACTGTCAAGCAGTGAGACTAACGATGTCATCAATAGTGCATGACTTATAGAGACGAGAGGTGAGTGGGTGATGGAGAATCCTTAGGGAAGAGAGGGGAGATCAGAGTAGAGAGGGGAAAAAGGAGAATCACATTCAACACATTCATTCAATAATCAAAATCACTCTCTAAGTTTTCAATCAATTACAACCAATATATAGGAAAATAGGAACATGAAATTAGAAACTTAATTGAAATGGAAACTAGTATAAACTAGGAAACAACTATAAAAAGGAAATCAAAGCAAAGAAGTAAATCCTACTCCTACGTTCAAGTCTAGAAAATAAAAGCATGAAATAAAATACTAAGTAAACTACTAATTTTATTTCCAACCCTTGTTGGACCAAAACCCTGGGCTGGACCGATTCTTTTTGGCTCTTGGCTTCCAAAGCCGGTCATGCTAGTCCAACTAAGAAAGGGCAGCCGTATCTGCATCAACTCTCCTCCTCTGAAAAGAACTCGACTCCGTCGAGTTAGGGAAAGGACCGAGGAGACCGTCTGAAGGAATACGCTGAATGAGGAACGATCCCACCATCTTCTTGAGCTTAATTTCAGGGAGATCTTTGGCAGGATGAAACTTCATAGTCTTGTTGGCATGCTTGAAGGCATAGGTATTGGCATAGCCACAATGCTGTACTTTCTTATCAAACAACCAAGGTCGACCAAGAAGGATATGGCACACCTTCAGAGGGAGGACATCACATTAGACTGTATCCTTAAATCCACCAATAGAATATGTGACCAAGCACTTATCTGTGATTTTGAGATTAGTGTTGTTCACCCAAGCAACCTTGTAAGGATTAGGATGTGGTTCTGTATTCAATCCCAGCTTACGAACAGCGTCTTCAGAGACAACATTAGTGCAACTGCCTCCATCAATGACCAAGGTTAGCAACTGATCATTGCACTTCACACGAGTCTGAAAAATACTACTGCGGCGCCAATCTTCATTTTCAGTGGCCTTCTGAGTGGTCAACACATGACGAATGACATAAAAAGGATGTTAGTCATCGTCACTGAGAGTGTCATTGACTTCACCTGTTGCACGCTCTTCTCTTAAATCAACTGTGTCAGAACCAAGTTGCTCTTCGGGAATATATGGTATAGGAGAATCCTTATCAATAAAAGCAACCAAACGGCTGGGACATTGGGCACTGATATGTCCAAATCCATGGCATGAGTAGCACCGAACTGTAAATTTTGAAGAATCAGAAGGTTTATCTGAACCACGCCGAGGGGGTGAGTATGGGCGAGTAGGCCGTGAAGATGACATTTCAGAGACATGTCGAGGTGGAGAATACAGCCGACTAGGTCGTGAAGAGGCCATAGATGTAGTACTAGCCTGTGGTTTGCTAGATGACCTCTCTTGGGTAGGAGACTGTTGCCAAACGGAACTAGTACCTTGAGAAAACGTATCTGTAAAATTTCTCCGAATGTATGGGCGTTTCAGACTTTCTTCAACCTGATATGCTACTTGTACGGTGTCTTCCATGGTAGGTAGTCGACTAGATGCAAGGGCAGCACTAAGTTGAGGGTGCAAACCATTGTGAAATTGGGCCACTAAGACTTCTTCATCCCACTCAAAGTCAGAACGAGTGGCCAAATAATAAAATCTAGCAACATACTCCTCAACGGTCAAATTCTCTTGTTTCAACTGTGCAAATCTGAGATGCATGCGTTTCTTGTAATCAAAAGGCAAGAATCGCCGATTCATGACTTCATACATTTCAGCCCAAGTAGTGACCAAACCAATGCCTCGGGTTCGGTTCTGTTGTTGTTGCTTGATCCACCAGACTCGAGCCGTGCCTTTCAGTTTGGCCTCTGCAAATAGGATCTTTCGAGCCTCAGTCAATCTGTACCATCTGAAGAATGTATCTAGACTGTGAATCCAGTTAAGGTACAATTCTGGATTATTGTCTCCATAAAAATCAAGGACATCCAGTTTTGCTGCTCTTTCTGCTCCATCATCATGTCTACCAGTCCCATATGGTGGTGGAGGTGGTGGTGGTGGTGTATGATGTGGTGGTGGTGATGGTAGTGTTACTGGTGGATCCTGTGGAGTGGTGTTGGAAGAATCCCTAGATTGAATGGGATTTTTTCCTTTATCTGCTGCCACAAACGATCAATAGAAACTTGCATAGATTCCACCATTGTTTTTAGGGACGTGACCATGTTAGTGAGAGCATCAAATTTTGTATCAGTTTCTCCTTTATAAGAATTCAGTTACTGAACAACTTCACTATTGGCAACCATGGTGATGATTAACAAAATAGCACTCAAGAATATATGGTAGAATAGGAAATAACTCTTTTTTTTTTGGGAAGGGCAGAATTGTAATTACTTGAGATTCAAGTAAACCACAAAAGGGTGTATCACATATGGGTAGGGGTTTAATTGTAAATAAGAAAAAAATAGGAGGGATAAAAGAATTAAAGAGAAACAAAGGGGCAAAGTGGGGAAATCAAACAAATTAAAAAGATTAAGGAGAAATATTTGGGGTGGGGTTTTGGATTACCGACAGAAGGGTAGGATCTCCTTCTTGGAGACGGAACCAGAGGAGAAAGGCAGAAGCCAAATCGAACCAGGTATGTTCCTCTCTCTCTCTTCTTCTTTGTCTTCTTCTTTCTTCTTCTCTGAAATTCGGCTCTTCTGGTTCTATCGCCTCTTCTGTTACCCCCTTTTTTTTTTGTTTGCTGAAGGAAACCTGAAGAGGGGTTCGACTGCGAGGAGTTATGGTTCTGGTTATGGTTCGGCTTCTCTCTCCTCTCGACTTCTCTTCTTCTACTTCTTCTGTTCTTCTTTTTTTTCTAGCTTCTATCTCTCTCTCTTCTCGACTTTTCTTTCTTCTCGGTTAATTTTTTTTTTCTTCTCCTTGCTGCTCCTTTTCTCTTTTTTTTTTGGCTGCTGCCGGAAGGAACAGAGAAGGCGGAAGGGCAGGGAGGTTTTGGGATTTTTTTTTTTTTTGTTCTCAGTATCGGTGGAATCCGACACGGAGAATGGGGAGGGAAGAAGAAAGATGGGGAAGGAATAGGATCCTTCGGCTTTGATACCAAGTTGATGGAGAATCCTTAGGAAAGAGAGGGGAGATCAAAGTAGAGATGGGAAAAAAGGAGAATCACATTCAACACATTCATTCAATAATCAAAATCACTCTCTAAATCTTCAATCAATTACAACCAATATATAGGAAAATAGGAACATGAAATTAGAAACTTAATTGAAATGGAAACTAGCATAAACTAGGAAACAACTATAAAAAGGTAACCAAAGCAAAGAAGTAAATCCTACTTCTACGTTCAAGTCTGAAAAATAAAAGCATGAAATAAAATACTAAGTAAACTACTAATTTTATTTCCAAGCCTTGTTGGACCAAAACCCTGGGCTGGACCGATTCTTTTTGGCTCTTGGCTTTCAAAGTTGGTCCTGCTGGTCCAACCAAGAAAGGACAGCCGTGTCTGCATCAGTGGGTGTTGTGGTTTATTTTGCGGAGTGTTTTATTTATTATTTATTTTTATGCTTGTTCATATTTCAATTGTTATATTTATGTTAATTATTTATTTCTCTTGAGATGTGTGATATGTTAGTGGGAATGTGTGCGTGAGAGAGAGAGAGAGAGAGAGAGAGAGAGAGAGAGAGAGAGAGAGAGAAAGAGAGAGAGAGAGAAAGTATATGTGTGTGATGGATATGGTGGGATGCGGTGTGGCCGATAATGGTTCTGGTACAACATTCCCAATTATGATATGATTACTGTTATGATATGTTATGCATATATATTAGATTGCATATGGCTAGGAATAACAAACCCGAGTGCCACACCCCCTTGCCAATAGGGAGAAAGGTATTGGTTAACCCCACCCATGATAGGTTCACTTCCACAGTATAAGGTGATTGTTGCCGATAGTGATTCCAGTGACGAGGCAATTAGAGATTATTAATAGGGGCTTACTGGGTGTTGAAATACAAATGTAGAGACCGGTACACTCTTGACTTGCAACTCTTGGAGCGCTGGCTGACCAATGGCGAATTCTAGGACCAGAGAAACCACCTATGTTGCAGTAGAACTAAGACCCCATTTGGACTTATCTTTGATGTTAGACTTGTGTGATAATAATCCTGGATTCCCAACATGATCACTTTCCGATTGTGATGCAATGTACTTGCATACTAGATTCCATGGGCTAAGATAAAAAATCAGGGTGCTACAATCCCTTGCCAATAGGGGGAAAGGTATTGGTTAATCCTACCGGTCCGACATGCTCGATGGTGATCGATGTTGAGACTAACTCAATGTGGCTGTTGGTGATTCTAATCATATTCAGGTCCCAATATCAAAATAATAATCATCAAGTCTCCGTCTAAAAAACTAAACTGCCCCAAGAGATCATCAATATTCAAATATCATGACAAGGTTCGTTGATCTAATCTTGTTATCAGGGAGCCAAATTCGAAATTTACTCACAATTTGTCCTAAGAAAACATCAGATAGTACTATTCCCTAAATCTGCTAGATGATGAGCATCTCTAAGGTATTTTAATTTATTTTTACCAATGTCCTTCACATATCCTACTTGGTCAAATGCTCAATGAAACCACTGCAATCGTTATTGAGCACCCCCATAGGTTAGATTCTGACATTTTGAATCCAAAGCAGCAGGTAGTTTTTATTCATCATTCAGAAAAAAAGAAAAGATTTATATTGATTTCCTCCAATTACTCAGACTTCAAAAGTATAAGGGCATTTCCTCTAAGTACAGAGTACTTTATCACCTCCACTAATGTTTCTATTGTCCTCATTACAAAGCACTTTATCAACTCGCATACTTACTACCCATCTTTGTTTGAGTGTGTGTGCGTGCGTGTGTGAGAAAGAGAGAGAGGGTCGTTGTGGAGAGTAATAATAAAGAGCTGGTGTCTTACTTGCTCCAACCTCCATCTTCTGCCTTCTCTTCTCTTCTTATCTTTAACTTGGTAGGAAATAAAATGGATGAACTAATGGCTCTATTTATAGAAACTTAAGTTCACTAGAACTTGTTTTGTGAAGTAATGAGTTTTTCTAATAACTCATTATATGACAACTAAATTTTACTGAGGCTTGTTTGGGAAACAAATGGGTTATGTTTATAAATTCTTTATATGGTAACTTAAGTTCACTAAGACTTATTTGAAAAATAAATGGATTTTCTCCCATTACTAGGTTAATTCCCCAGTCGGCACTAGTGAGCCCACCTCTGAGTGATCTAACACATTAATCCATTCATCGGTATATTATACCAACTATTGGAGGTGGTCTGAGGTGCATGGCTACACGGACCCGGGCCCCATGGCTAAATAACCTATTTTGTCACAATACGCCTGCCAGTGTGGGTCAATTTGTCTAACATAGCTGGGACAACTTCACCTTGTTGCACGGGGGGTTTCTAGGGCATGTACAAGGTTGTGACTGACTTCAGCGTAATTCATTACTCGGGTTCAGATAAATCCCCTTAATGACAGAAGACTTACATTGACTTTCTTAGAGATTATTAACCCTTCCAATTGTCTTGACATGAATAACACTTGCATGTGGGATCAATCTTTCCATTTGTCCAACATGCATTGTCCAATTCCATTTGATTCCTCGTCAGAATAATAATCATCAAATCTCCACCTCAACAACTAAATTGTCCAAAGAGATCTTTAGTATTAATTCAAACATCATGACAAGCTTCGTTGATCTTATCTTATTATCAAGGAGACAGCTTCGAAACTTACTCACAGTTAGTCCTAAGAAAACATCAGATACTAGTATTCCCTAAATCTGCTAGATGATGAGCATCTCTAAGTTATTTTAATTTATATTTTAAATCGGCAATATATATTACTTTTATAAATATCCTTAGTTACATTTTCACTAAGAATAATAACAACCTACAACTTTTTCTCGTTACGTCTCTCTCGAACTTTGGAGGATAAGATCTGATTAAGCATCATTTTCCTCCTTTTTTCTTTACGATGAAATTTAAATTGAACAACATTGAACCGATTTAATTGAATTTATTAGGGATTCTAATCCATAAGATCATATGAGCAACCATATAGTGTTTAGAATACAAAAATCATAAAAGAGATTAACTATGAGTGTAATCCCTAAGCAAGATCAATAATTTTTGGGATCTTAAGAATACACAAACATTAGATTTGTCCAATCTATGATAATCAATAGGAGTAGAAAGCATGGTTATATTTTTTTCCTTTGGTCGAAGTATCAATCACGGTTAAAAGCATGGATTTAGTTTTCGGAGACGATCGGTGCGTATCGCCACTTTTTCTCACTTTTGCCCCTTGTGTTACAGAAAAAGTATGCTTTTTTTTTTTGTTTTACCCCTAAAACGATATGGGTAATCGATCTGAATCGAATAAAGATCGGGGATCAATCTCAGCCGATATCAATACAATACGACTTTCACGATACTGATACTTAAAACCATGGTTGAAAGTGACTTGAAACCAATGCATTTTTTTTTATTTTTTAATTTTTTGATAAGAACGAAAAGCCATATCACTAAAGAGAAAGGAACTGGTTGCATCCATGATAGAGTTAAAGTTATAAAAGGAAGTTTATTTTGTCATAACTCATAACCAGATGAACCATCTTGCATATTTAAGAGTACCACCTTGTTACTCGTCTGAGACAAAAAATAATACTAGACAAAAAATTATAGACAAAAATGTAGTACTAGAAACAAACGCAAATTGGCCAACGACTCCTAAAACCATGCTCAAAACAGCACCTCTTCCATGCCGGTGGACATGGCCGGCTGCGGTTGTACAATATATCTTGTTTGACGAAGATGATTTTGAAGTACAATTTAAAGCACCATTTTTGCTTACCAAGTGACATCTTTCTCTCTCTGTCTCTTTTCTTGCTTATTCCTAATGAACTGTGCAATGAGATTTTACTCATGCACAAGGGGATTCACCAACCAGGTGACATCTCACTCACAAAAAAAAAAGGGATAAATTTTCGTGTAACCATGTGTATGACAATAAATCTTTCCTATCCTATATTTCACACGAAGAATAAAATTTAGCTACGCCCAGTTTGCAGCTATGACCACCCTATATTACACAAAAGAGGGACAAAATTTAGCTACTTCCTAACAGCCTTTACGTGTAATTACCTTAGTGCACGTCTCCTATAATTAATGCTGAACCCAATCTAACACAAAGTTGGATAAAACAGCTCCACGTCAATCGATTATTTTATTTCTATTTTATCTTTTATTTAAAGATAAAATTGAAATTAAGTTTTAAAATTGAAAATCCATCTCCCGTAGCCCCGTGCACTATAATCGTGGAACCATTGAGCCGTTTAAACCATAATAGTGAAACCAAATTGATCCGTTAAAACCATAATCATGAAACCATTAAATAAATAGTTCACTTTTGGTTTCAAAATTAAAACGGTTTAAATAAACAATTTAAACAACCAATTAATATATACATAATAAGGTAATTAGCCATTGATAGATAGAATAAATAATTATGATAATAATAAATAAATCCAACTACAAATTAAAATACATTCAAACATTTTCAATAAAAATTAAAATATATAAACAACTATAACCTTACAATTATTACAATAAAAAATTCAATTTAATGTTAAGTTTAAGTCCATTTAAAAATTAAAAGAGAAAGACGCCATTTGAATAATAATAAAAAAAAAACCGTTTAAAACCTTTTAAAACTTTAACTAAACCATTGAAATAGAGATAATGTAAACTGATACTGTACATAACGATTCAGTCTTGGTTTTAATTAAAAAATCTTGTATTGAATCAAATCAAACCATTTACATCAAAATCGAACCGTTTAACACCTTTATCTCCTCCTTTGCCTTGCAATGCTATACCGTCACACGGCCTAGCCAGCCCCTTTTATCGCCGTCCTTTTCTAAAGTCCCAACCCATCGTTCCAACTCCCTGCTTGGGTCAGAATACAATATAGATTCGTGAATTATAAGCCAAAGGGATGTGATTTGATGAAGACTGAATGTGACAATCCTAAAACAGACAACCCAAGTCTGTCTATGGCATCACAACAACTCTCATTTTTTGTGACGAAACAAATCATCGTCTAAAATAATTTTACATCTCCAATATTGAGGACGAAGGAAATCAAATCAGACTTTAACCAGTCGACTATAATGTCATTGCCGAGAATAGGTAAAGGAAAATGACCACCATAGGTAAGATATTTTAGATGACAATTATTTATTTTTCATCGCCATTTGTTCTACTAGACTACTCCAATCATAAAAGAAATAAAAAAAGATAAAAAATCTTGTGAAACTCTTTTTTGGTGCTGGAAATCACATTACGGTTGCCAAAAAAGTGACATTTAAAATCAATTTTTTTTTTTTATTACAATCATGTTTTTTACCTGGAATTACATAACATTGTCCATTTCGTACAAAATGTATTAATTAGACATCCAAATGGTGAATCCAGTGCATACCGCACTGGTTGCAGCCTTTGTTGGTAGAGTAGGCGCTAGGTTTGTGGTTTAGGAATCAACTCTTATCACACGCATTCCCCCCCCCTCCTTTTCCTATCATCCCCCCTCCCCTCTTGTGTATGTGAGTAAAGTCCCTTGGGCAGTACTTTAGGATGTTTAA
>NC_056557.1:11003103-11050634 GCF_013358625.1 Macadamia integrifolia
AAAAAAAAAAAAAAAAAAATAGAAAATCTTGTGAAACTCTTTTTTGGTGCTGGAAATCACATTACGGTTGCCAAAAAAGTGATATTTAAAATCAAAATTTTTTTTTTTTTTATTACAATCATGTTTTTTACCTGGATTAGACATCCAAATGGTGAATCCAGTGCATAGCGCACTGGTTGTAGCTTTTGTTGGTAGAGTAGGCCCTAGGTTTGTGGTCTAGGGATCAACTCCTATCACATGCATTCCCCCCCTCATTTTCCTATCATCCCCCCTTCCCTCTTGTGTATGTGAGTAAAGTCCCTTCCGCAGTCCTTTAGGATGTTAAAAAATAAAAATAAATAAATAAAAAAAATAAAAAAATTCAAATGACATAAATTTTTTTAAAAAGTGTCATACAATCGTAAAAATCCATTTCTTTCATTAAACTTACAATATAATACAGAATGCTTTATCAACTCCACTAATGTTTCTATTGTCCTCATTACAAAGTACTTTATCAACTCCCACAATTACTACCCATCTTTTTGTGTGTGTGTGTGTGTCAGAGACAGAGAGTGAGAGAACAATGGCGTTTATGGAAATCGTGAGGATTTTTATACCACATCATAGAACAAGCTTTGCCATGGAAGCTACCATAAGATAGTAGAATATTGTCAAAAGCATGGTTGAACCTAAACACCAATTGCGATGGCTTTGATCGGATTCCTGACCTCTTTCGCCATGGTTGACAAGGCCTCCTATCCAATATACCTTACATTCCATTGTTAGCACCATGTGTTCGATATTGAGTTCTCCTTTGTACTAAAAAAAAAAAAAAAATTGCAACGATGAAAGAGATGAAGGAATGAAACTGAAAATGTATACATTACTATAGAAAAATGAAACATGGGTTCTAAGAAAATCAGGAAAAAGCCCACTCCCAGTAAGAAAAAAGATGATGGACCTGTAAGATCATAGGAGGAACCTAGTGATCAAAACCAAATGCGAAATTAAATATTTTGGTCTACCTCCTCTTGGACCATAGTAACCTGCCATCGGTGGATATTGGTGAGATTCTCTTTTGTTTTTTCTCCTACACTTTGATAGATTTGGTGTGAGCAAATGTCTCATACTCTTCGTTAATCTCTTTCCTATCTCTTCTCTCAAGTCTTGCTTTCTCAATGGGACGAAACAAGATTGCATTGAATGGAAAGAGGGACTCGAGTTCTTATTTATATTAACTACACTATCTCCACCCATTATGGTAGATAACCAGTTACATCCAATTATATCACATTTACTTTATTTTATATTTAACTAAATATACTAATTATGACCTATGTGGCAACGTAAGACCACATTAGCCAACATTTATTTAATTAAATATATTAATTATGACCTATGTGGCAACGTAATGCCACATTAGCCAACATTCTCCCACTTGGCCTAGATTGCCATATACCAAACAATTGAATAAGTTTCAAACTTTATGTATGGCCATACTGATCTCAATCTAATGGAGAATCTTGATTCAAGATGAAAATTTTAACTCATTGAATCATGGCGGTCCAAGTTTCTAATACTTAACTTTTCTTTTCCATGTATCACGATAAGTCATCATTTTCAACTTGAACCATTATGTGATGAAGTTTAAATTTTATAGAATTAATCCTATGATTAATTTTGAATTGACTCAGTGGTCTACTTTAGTCCAAACTTAATTATTTAATGAGTATAGACATCTGTTATTCAGAATAAATGTGCACTACTATAATTGAATAACAGGAAAATTGAATTGACAATGACTTTATTGATACTTTAGTTGGAATCAAACTTTATAGTGTAATATTTAAAAATCACAATTGAATACATAATGATTTGCTTAAGCCCATATTCCTTACATGATCTACAAAAACCTTAGGTGCAAGCCCTTTGGTAAATGGGTCAGCAATGTTATCGTTGGTATCTATATGTTCGATCGAAACCTTGTGATCCCGAACATCTTCCTTTATGACAAAATACTTGATCTTGATGTGTTTGCATCACTAACTGAGCAAGTATTGTTAGAAAATCTAACTGCTGCAGTGTTATCACAATAAACACAAATTGGCTTCTTAATGGAGGGCATTGTTTTAATGTCTGTGATAAATTGCCTTAATCATAATGCTTGAGAGATAGTCTCATAGCATGCCACCACTCTAGCTTCCATAGTAGATGAAACAATCTTTGGTTGCTTTATGCTTCTTCAGGATACTGCTCCTCCAACCAGTAAAAATATGTATCCTGATGTAGATCTCCTTGTATCTTCACATCCAACATAATTTGAATCTATGTATTCAGTCAACTCCAATTCATTTACACGCTTGTAGGTTAGCATGTGATCTCTGGTGCCCTTTAGGAACTTGAATACTTTCTTTGCTGCTGTCCAATGTGACATACTTGGATTCTTTTGGAGCCTTCCTAAGACTCCCACTGCAAAGGCAATGTCAGGCCTTGTATAGACCTGAGCATACATCAAACTGCCCACCACAGATGCAGAAGGAATTTTCTCCATTTCTTTTAACTCCATATCATTCATCGGGTATTGTTCAAGATTAAGTTTGTCACCTTTTATAATTGGTGCCACACTTGGTCTGGAATCCATCAATCTGAAACGATCAAGAATTTTATCGATATATCCTTTTTGGGACAATCATAGGGTCTTCATAGACCTATCTCGATGAATTTCTATGCCCAAAACATAGAAGGCTTCACCCATGTCCTTCATATCGAAATTTTTTGACAAGAATTCCTTGGTGTCATGTAACAATGCAATATCACTGCTTGCCAAGAGAATATCATCCATGTATACTACTACAATGATGAAACCACTTCCCTTAGTCTTGATGTAGATACATTGATCTGCACAATTCTCCACAAATCCAAATGAAGTAATCGTGTGATCAAACTTAAGTACCATTGTCGAGAAGCTTGTTTCAACTTATATATGAATCTCTTCAATTTATAAACAAGTTCTTCTTTTTCGATGAAAAGCCTTCAGGATGTTTCGTGTAAACCTACTCATTGAGATCTCCACTAAGAAATACAATCTTCACATCCATTTGGCGAAGCTCAAGGTCAAAATGAGCCACCAATGCAATAACAATAAGCATTGAATCTTTTCTTGATACTGGCAAAATTTTTTCTTTAAAATCAATATTTCCATTTTGATTATAACTTTTTGCCACTAATCAGGCCTGTAACACTCAATGTTACTATTGGAGTCTCTTTTGGTCTTGTAGATCCATTTACAACCTACAATTTTGTTCCTTTTGGTAACTTCACAAGTTCCCAGACTTGATTCTTTGAGATTGACTCCATTTTATCCTTTATGGCGTTAAGCCATTGATTGGAGTATCGATTGTCCATAGCTTGTTTAAATGATAATGGATCATCCCCAATTCCGATGTCACTTCCATCTTCTAGAAGATAAACATAATAATCTGAAGGTAAAGCCGACTTTCTAACTCTTGAGGATTTTCTCAATCCTTGTTGCTCATCAACTGCATCCTCATGTTGATCAACAAGTTTAACAACAGATTGATCCATCTATGGTAATGGCTCAAGAGTAGGTTGCTCGTGAGTCAGTTCTTCATGTTCCACATATCTAGGACCATGTGTCATAGGAAGGTATTATTCTTGATCCCTCACTTATTGACTTGGAAGTATCATCAGAATTTATATGTTCTTTAAACCTTATATTTCAAACTCCTGAACTCCCACTATTATTGCCATCCTCTAAGAATTTGGCTATCCTTGACTCAACAATATTCAGTCTATGTGACGGACAATAGAATCTAAAACCCTTAGTGTTATCTAGTTATCTAATGAAGAATCCACTAACAGCTCTAGAATCTAGCTTATTCTCATGTGGATTGTAAACCCTTACTTTAGTTGGGCACCCTAAACATGAAGTGATTTAAACTAGGTTTTCATTTTGTCCAAAGCTCATAAGGTATTATAGGAACAGACTTTGATGGAACCCTATTTAAAATGTGCACAACTGCTTTTAGAGCTTCACTCCACAATGATATTGGGAGAGTAGAATTACTCACCATACTTCTAACCATTTCCATTAAAGTACGATTCCTTCTTTCAGCAACTGCATTTTGATCCAGAGATCCAGAAATTGTATATTGTGCAATGATACCTTGCTCTTGAAGAAAAAGTGCAAATGGACCAGGTTTCTATCCAGATTTTGTGTACCTACCATAATATTCTCCACCCCTATATGATCTAAAAATTTTGATTGTTTTATCAGTTTGTTTCTCTACTTCTACCTTATAGATCTTGAAAATGTCTAATGCTTCATCTTTATGATCTAATAAATAGAGACATATACCTAGTGTGGTCATCTATAAATGAGATAAAATATCTCTGACCATTTAAGCATGGTGGAGAAAACGGTCCACAAATGTCTGTATGTATGATCTCAAGAGTTTCTGTACTCCTCCTTGCACTTTTCTTGGACTTGTTGGTTTGCTATCCATTGATGTAATCCACACAACTTCCAAAATCAGTGAAATCTAGAGTACCAAGTACTCCTTTCACCAATCTTTTTATTCTCTCAATGGAGATATGTCCTAATCTTTGGTGCCACAACATAGAAGATTTTTCATTAACAATAATTCTTTTAATGCCTACATTATTGGATATGGATAATAAATTACTTTCATAAGAAAAGTCTAAATTTAACAAATATAAACCATCAATTGAAGTACCATAACCAACCATCACATTGTTTTTTAAAATCTTTAAAGTTAAACCAAAATGAAAAACAAATCCTAATGGTGCCAAACATGACATCAATATCAAGTTCTTCTTAAAGATGGAATATAAAAATGTTCAGTCCAAATCCATTACAAATCTTGAATACAAAACTAATCTGAAAATTCCTACAGCTACTACTTCAGATTGCATCTTGTTGCCTAAATATATGCATCTTTCATTTTTTGTCCGTAGCCTTGTTTCCAGAAAGCCTTGCAAAGTAGTGGCAATGTGAGTTGTGCAACCAGAATCAACCCACCAATTATTGTTATTAGAATCAACTAATAATGACTCATATCATACAAAGATTTCAAATATACCTTTTTTTTTTTTCTAACCATTGCTTGTATTTGGCACAATCTTTCTTTTGATGTCCTGGTTTCTTGTAGAAGAAACACTTTGTATAAGCCTTCATGCCTTTAGTCTTTATAGGCAACTTTCCTTTGTTTTTCTTCCCTTTGGACTTGCTGGACTATCCCTTATACTTAGTAGTTAGATTTGCACTCTCCACTTTTGAATCTCTCTTCAATCCGTCTTCCTCCTCAACACAAATGTGAGCTACGTCATTAATTGACCACTCACCCTTCTGTGTATTATAGGAGGTCTTTACGCCAGTAAATTCCTTAGGAAGAGAATTCCAATCATGGTATACCAGATAATTATCTGGTAGAACCACCTTAAGTGCCTTCAGCTGAGCCACTATATCTCTCATTTCCCCAATATATGCCCTCACTCCTTTGATTTTATCATACCTGATGAAGTTAAATTTTTCAATGAGGATCATAGTTATGGGCTTATTTGAATTGACAAATTACTCATCCACAACTTTAAGATAATCAATTGCCAAATCACAATCTGGGATTGAGCTCTTGATGGTTTGACTTATATGCCCTTTTATTATGGCAAGTATTAGCTCGCTTTCACTCTTTAGAGTAATCTCTTCTTCTTGCATACTTAATTCTATGAGACATGTAGGTTTCTCTTCACGGATCGCAAAGTCATTATCTATAACTATTAATATCATTACGACATATTCCCTCCATTCTTGGTAATTATCCTCAGCCAACATGAGAACTCTATAAACATTATCCAAGGGTACTGCAATTAATTTAAGAGAAGCAATCAATTAAATAAATAAATAAAGCATGCTAATATTATATTAAAATTTAACTCATGTTAATTTTAGACACCATATGTTGATATCAACTAATGCCAATAACTAATAACATACTAAAGCTCATTGCAACCCGTCGTTGGACTGCAACTACAATTTATAATAGTTTGTCAAATGGTAGTTTCATTAAGAATTATGTATTCCTTAAATGGCTTCAGTATCAAATGGTAGTTTCATTACAATTCGTCGTTGGATTGTAATTGTAACAACAAAAGTTTGATTCTTATGTGGTAAAACTAATTTGCATCACACCAAGTCAAAATTACATCGTTGGATATAGTGCCTACTGCTTATCATAATTATCTTACCCCAACTTATATACATGTAAAATAATCTCCTCCCGTTGGGGATAGAAAATCATCTACATAATTTAGCTGTAAAATAATGATGTAACTTATGCATTTAAAAAATGCCCATCACTTTATGGAATGCAACATAAGTAATAATCCCTTAATGATATTTCTTATAATACTTACATCTAGACGCCTTATATGTTTTCATAAGCTTGATTCTTCATTCCACAAAATAATAAATAAATAAAAGTGTTAATAATTTATTGAACCTATTATTGTACTAGTTATGTTCTCAATCAAGGTTCAACAATTATTAATTAAAATACATAATGACTTATCTAAATCTCATCAACTTTAACGCATTTTCTATTCAAGTAATGTTAACAAATAACATCATGTGGAATAAGATTATAACAAAACCGCATATGAAAACATGTATAATCAATATCAAAATTGTAAAAGGAGGCTCAAAACATGGTTCCATAAGCATACAATCCCAAAGAATGAGGTCATTTACTTAAATGGCACGGAATTCGGTTCTGAAAATAAAAATTTTGATTTAGAAGATCTAAAATGTGTAATCCTCAAAATGACCGACCTTACAACTTTAGGGTGACAAATTACTAGCCTTTAAAAGTATGAAATCTTTGTACTATCATGTATCAATTGAATTGGCAAAACAAACAAACCGGATCGAACCGATCAGGTTAGGTTACATGAACCGTGACCATATTGTATCTATACCTGGATCACCTATACGACATTAAATGAGTAAATTGGTTCCTCATATATCATTAATTGAATCTTTTATTTAATACTCCATATGGGTTAATGGGAAACTCAACATCTTTTATTACCCAAAGAATTTTCAATGTACTCTTAATAACCACCTATTATCTTTATCACAAAACAAAATTGGTTTTGAAAACCATGTTAACTTGTAAGTGATAAAGTAACCATATTTTTCCTTTGTTTATTTAAAATTTTTAAAAGTCATCATTAATGAGGTGTCATAATGGGCTTAAAAATTTCCATGACAATAACTACTCATCACATCATGTCATAAAGAGTTCTGAGTTATCTAAATTTTCAGACCCAAACTCTATACGATAATAAGTTGTGTTTGTTTATTTTATTTTTTTAATTAACTTGAGGTAACTTTATTCTTATGGAGAGAATCAAGGGAATATTATATTTTCTTCCTCCTTCCACAACTTATTCAAATCAAATCAAGATAGAGAAGTAAAGAAAAAAAATATGATTATGGCTAACCATAAGGTTGGTACGGTCAACGACCAGTGGCCAGAGGGGCGAGAACCCCGTTGGCTTTTAGACCACTATTAACCATTGGATTTTTGATTAATGTTGGATTCCGATCAAAATCTAAAATTTTCAAAAGAAAAATATTCAATTTCAAATCCAGAGGCAGGGAAAACCTACTCTGATATCAAATGTAAGATCATGAGAGAAACTTAGTGACCAAAACCAAATGCGGAATTAAATATTTTGGTCTACCTCTTCTTGGACCGTAGTAACCTGTCGTCGTTGGATATTGGTGAGATCCTCTTTTATTTTTTCTCTTACTCTTTGACAGATTTGGTGTGAGTAAATGTCTCATACTCTTAGTTTATCTCTTTCCTATTTCTTTTCTCAAGTCTTGCCTTCTCAATGAGATGAGACAAGATTGTGTTGAATAGAAAGAAGGACTAAAATCCTTATTTATATTAATTACACTATCTCCGCCCATTATGGCAGATAGCCAGTTACATCCAATTACATCACATTTAATTTATATAATATTTAATTAAGTACACTAATTATAAACTATGTGGTAACGTAAGGCCACATTATCCAACATTTATTTAATTAAATATCTTAATTATGACCTATGTGGCAACATAAGGCCATATTAGCCAACAGAACCCCCTCTTGTTTTCCATAGGCAATAGATTCAGGAAAACCAAGTCTGGAAACAATGTCAAACTATTAGAACTAAAGTCCTCTAAAATAAAGCATGGCTATACAAAGAGTAAGCGGAGGAAGAAAAATAAAATTATACCAATCGTAGTACCCAAATAGGTAGTGAAACTCCTTGCAACTATGGCACTAGAAAATATGTACTCCCTAACAAATTTTCATTTATTAAGAAAGCCGCGGATTCACTTGTAAATTAGCTCAATGACATAATAAAAAGGAAACCAAAATAGAGAAAATTAAAACACTCGCTTTGGTGTTTCATCCATCACTTGACTGTAGTCTTGCAAGCTCGGGAACAACGACCCTTATTGCCCCATCCCCGCGCCCCCTTGTGTGTGTGTGTGTGTGTGTGTGTGTGTTGTGTGTGTGTGCACTCTGAATTCCCTGTTAGGGATATGCCCACACTCTTATAGTTGGTTTTGATGATAACAAACATATAAAGATATTTCACAATTTTCCTTCAAGTATTGTTTTGTAGAAACTTCATATCAAAGATCAAATTTGATGAATGAAAGGAATAAATGAAGATTGAAGTCATCAAATGAGGAGTATCAACAAGTTGGTATCAATACTTGAAGAAGGTTCAGAAGAATTCAAGCTTCAAGATTTCAAGACATGAAGCTCGAAGACTTGGAATTGCAAAAAAAAAGAAAAGAAGATGAAGTGCGAAAGAGTGGAAGGTTCAAGTGAAGAAGAAGACCACTAGGATAGGTTGGTAATTTTTAATGTAATTTGTAACATTCACATATATATATATATAAATATATATATATATATATATATGCACTCACCACATGCATTTGCATTGCATCATACTAGAATGACCATAGAGCATACCTTGACCAAGTATGGAAAGTCTCCAAGTGGTGAGGAACATATTAGGAAAAATGTGTTCTAGTGAAATTCTTTGAAAACCATATTAACCTAACTCAAGGGTATTTTGGGTAATATTAGATTCGGTATCAGGAGATGAAACCTTCATAGAAGTTGTAGGAAATTGAGTCACGATTCAAACACAACTGATTTTAGATCAATCCAAGGTCAGAACGAAACGTTATGATGAAAAAACTAACAACTACTCAATATGATAGCATTCTGTCAAAACAGAGTCTGTCATGTTGGCGGTCGACCAGATAGAAGCCCCAGTCAATCGGAACTATCCGAGACTATAGGAAATCAACCAGAAAAAAGTCTCACTCGACCGGTGGCTACCTGAAAGTGGCCCAAATGCTATATTTTGCTCAATGACTCTTGGAGGTTGACCGACTACCGATGGCAATTGACTAGTGGACCCAGAATATGACTGTTTAAGTGAGATTTACTGCCTAAAATGCTATTCTAAGCTCACCTATAAATACCTCTAATGCTACTCATTAATTAAAAATTAATCTCAACTTTGGAGAAGCATTATTTGAGCATTAGAAGTGAGAATTGGTCTACACCATCTCTTGAGTTCAAATTCTTCATTTTACATTCAAGAGGAACTCAAGACCATCTACAAGTCTTCATCTACATCTTGGCATTTGTATTACAAGCATCAAAAAGATTTCAAAAAGTGCATTCATTCTATCATCATTGTATATTTTATTTGCATCACATCGGAGATAATCCTCTTTTATTCCACTTCTCCATTTTCTATTTTACATTAAGTCTAGACTGTACTTAGGCTTGTGTAAGGACCCTCTCATCCTTAAGAGATTGTAAGGATCCTTTTATCCTTAAAAGAGTGTAAAGTGCCTCTCTACCTTAAAAGAGATTATAAGGTGGCTCTTTACCTGCAAAGAAGATTGTAAAGGCGCCTCTCTACCTGTAAAGGGGATTTGTAAGGATACTCTTATCCATAAAAAGATTGTAAATGTTTTTTTTCCTACCTATCGTACTGAAAGGGAGAAGTAAGGAGTGGATTAGACTCAGATTGAGTCGAACCACTATAAATCGTGTATTGTGTGATTGTGCCTATTTTACTTATTCCACTTCGTTTTTAATTTATAATCACACTTGGGACCTATACATCGAAAAGAGTTAAAATTTTCACTTGTATAACCTATTCACCCCTCTAGGTTATTTCAATTGGTATCAGAGCGGGAGCTCAATATATAAGACTGATTTGTCTTAAAGTGAGTCAAAGACCATGATGACATCTAATCGACCACCTAAAGGAATGGATGCATCTAGGCCTCCATACTTTAATGGAGAAAACTTCTCCTTCTGGAAACATAGATTTAAGAATTTTATTTATGGATATAATTTTCTTGTTTGAAGAACTATAGAAAGAGGACCATATGTCATAACCAAAATTAAAAATGGAAAGACGGTGGCAAAGGATGAATCAGAATTGATAGCTGATGATTTAGTACTTCTTCAATACAATTTCAGGGCTCTCACCTATCTTTAATGTGCTTTAAATGAGGAAGAATTCAACAGAGTAAGTATGTGTAAAAATGCCAAAGAAATTTAGGATACACTTGTAGTAACACATGAAGGTACTACAGAGGTAAGAGAAAGAAAAGTAGACATGGTTATACAAGAATATGAATTATTTCAAATGCATGAATATGAAAATATTTCTAACATGTTTACTAGATTTACTAATATTGTAGATTCCTTGAAAGGACTTAGTAAGGCTTACACTAACTTTGAGATGGCCAGAAAAATTCTTAGGTCACTACCTACCAAGTAAAAACCAAGGACGACTACCATTAATGAAGCCCGAGACTTGAACAAGATAAGTCTATATTAATTAGTGGGCTCACTTCTTACCCATAAAAAGGATCTCTATGAAGAATTAAAGAAAGCACATCCCAAATTCATTGCTTTTAAAGCATCCAAAGAATTGGATGAAGAAAGTGAAGAAGAGAATGATGAGGAAGTCTCATCGGATGAAGATGAAAGTGACTTCGATGAAGAAGTCACAAACTTTGCCTAAATGGATCATGGAGACAACGAACAAGAGGTAAGTTCTCAATCTCATTATTTAGATGCTTCAATAATGAATCTACTGATGATGATCTTTAATAAGCTCTTGAAGCTTTATATGAAGAAAGCTTGAAACTTGAGACTGAAAAGTTTAATTTGGAAAATGAGGTTCTTTCCCTCAACAAGAGGATAGAATCCTTGACATCTAAAATGTATGAACTTCAGAAGGATAACTCAAAGTTAATTACCATATTTCATACATTTACTAAAAGTCAAAAGACTTTGGATACATTATTAGGATCACAATACAAAAGTCTTCAAGACAAAGAAGGACTTGGCTATGATGGTGGAACCTCACCTCAAGGGAAAGAAAAATAAAATGTAGTTTCTCCAAAGAGAAGAAATCCCCATTATGACCAAAGGCAAGTTTCAAAAAGGAATAACATCCATTATGCATATTATTACACTCCTTCCAAGAGGCATGATAGACCTTAAAGGAATTTCAAATCTCAAAGGGATTTTAGACCACATACTCCCTATTGGCCACAAACACATCAAAGGTCTTATCCACTTTATAGACCATATAAGACTCAAAGAGATTTTAAATCTTATAGGCCACCTGCATATTATGAAATATATGATTCACAAAGGGCATACACACCATTTAGACCTCACACACCCAAAAGGGTTTGGAAACCGAAGGGATATTTTGATTGTAGCATAGATGGACCCATGAGATTATGGAGACCAATATATGCTTGATTCTATTGGCTTAAAGAGCCAAAGTAAAAGATGGATGATGCATTGATGGTTGTTTTGGTATCATTAGAGAAGGGATGAAATATCCTTCTCCAAAAGGTTCTCTAATAGATATATTTGCTGGAAAATTTGAAACACTAGAATGCTTATTAAAATTGGAAATGATTGGCATCATCAACCATCTTAGAATTTTTAATGGTCTATCTTGCTTGAATGTATGTTAGCTTTATTGACATCTATTGCATATTTTTAGGGAGAGCTTCACCTTAATACTCGTTATTTGAATGCATTTTTACATGATGCATATGCTTAGGGGGAGCATGTCTTAGTCTTGACTACATGCTTACTTTTTTTTCCCTCTTAATCATACCCTTGGGGGGGGCTATTTTGCCCACATTCCTTGTCAAGGTTAAAACGGGGGAAAGAAAATATAGAGATTTTTAATACCCCACTTTTTACTGTTGAAAAAGGGGAAGAAATTGTGAAATGATTCTCCAATTTAATGATAATTGATTATTTATTTTATTTGAGAATCATCTGTTTGTCATTATCAAAAAGGGGGAGATTGTTGGGGATATGCCCACACTCCTATAGTTGGTTTTGATGATAAAAAAAAATATAAAGGTATTTCACAATTTGCCTTCAAGTATTGTTTGGTAGAGACTTTATATCAAAGATCAAATTTGATGAATGAAAGGAAGAAATGAAGATTGAAGTCATCAAATAAGGCGTATCAACAAGTTTGTATCAATACTTGAAGAAGGTATCAGAAAAATTCAAGCTTCAAGTTGTCAAGACATAAAGCTCAAAGACTTGGAATTGCAAACAAAAAGAAAAGAAGATGAAGTGCTAAAGAGTGGAAGGTTCAAGTGAAGAAGAAGACCACTAGGATAGATTGATCATTTTTAATGTAATTTGTAACTTCCACATACACACACACACACACATATATATATATATATATGCACTCACCACATGCATATGCATTGCATCATACTAGAATGACCATAGAGCATACCTTGACCAAGTATGGAAAGTCTCTAAGTGGTGAGGAACATATCAGGAAAAATATGTTCTAGTGAAATTCTGTGAAAACCACATTAACTTGACTCAAGGGTATTTTGGGTAATATTATATTCGGTATCAGGAGATGAAACCTGCATAGAAGTTGTAGGAAATTGAGTCATAATTCCAACGCAACTAATTTCAGGTCAATCCATGGTTGGAATAAAAAGTTATGATTAAAACACTGACAACTAGTTAGTATAACAGTATTTTGTCAAAACAGAGTCTATCATGTTGGCGGTCAACCGGCTGGAAGCCCTGGTCGATCAGAACTGTCTGAGACCATAGCTGGTCGACCAAAAAAAAGTCTCAATCAACCGATGACTACTTGAAAGTGCCCCAACGGCTATATTTTGCCTCAACGGTTCTTGGAGGTCGATCGGCTACCGATGGCAGTCGACCGATGGACCTAGAATATGATTGTTTAAGTGAGATTTACTACCTAAAATGCTATCCTAAGCTGACCTATAAATACCTCTAATTCTACTCAATAATTAATAATTAATCTTAACTTTGGAGAAGCATTATTTGAGCATTAGACGTGGGAATTGGTCTACACCGTCTCTTGAGTTCAAATTCTTCATTTTACATTCAAGAGGAACTCAAGACCATCTACAAGTCTTCATCTACATCTTGGAATTTATATTACAAGCATTAAGAAGAATTCAAAAAGTGCATTCATTCTATCATCATTTCATATTTTATTTGCACCACACCGGAGGTAATCCTCTTTTATTCTACTTCTCCATTTTCTATTTTACATTAAGTCTAAACGGTACTTAGGCTTGTGTAAGGACCCTCTCATCCTTAAGAGATTGTAAGGATCTTCTTATCCTTAAAAGAGTGTAAGGTGCCTCTCTACCTTAAAGGAGATTGTAAGGTGGCTCTCTACTTGCAAAGGAGATTGTAAAGGCGCCTCTTTGCCTGTAAAGGGGATTTGTAAGGATACTCTTATCCATAAAAAGATTGTAAATATTTTCTTTCCTACCTATCGTACTGAAATGGAGAACTAGTAGAATACCTTACAAGAGGATTCTTGTAGGGAGTGGACTAGAATCATATTGAGTCGAACCACTATAAATTGTGTGTTGTGTGATTGTGCCTATTTTACTTATTCCGCATCGTTTTTAATTTGTAATCAAACTTGGGATCTATACATCAAAAAAAGTTAAAATTTCCACTAGTATAACCTATTCACCCCCTCTAGGTTATTTCATACCCTCCCCTCCATCTGTTTTTGTGTTTTGTGTGGCTTTAGAAGCAAGGAACAAAGGAGATGACAGGCGGTTGGAAACAAAGAAATACCGCAAGGTTGGAAGGGACAAAGAAAAAGGGGCAGAGGAGATGGTGTCATTCTCGCACACTAAGGAGAACATGAGTAACGAAGAGTTCTAGTTTACATTTTAGGCCTTTATTGGTAAGGATCAAAAGTTTCAGAGGGAGGAGGAATGCATAGGCGAACAACATCGATCGGGCAAGGTGAGAGGTTATGGAGGCGGCCATGGTTTGTTGCATTTCATAGAAAAAAGAAGAAGTAAGATTTAGATTCCACTTCAATTAATAAAATAGAATAAATAACTTAGGAGACTAAAAATTTTAAAAAATTAGAAAGGATCCTTGGGGAAAAAAGGGAAAATTAGGTATTTTAAAATATCAGGGGATAAAAAAAGGTAGGAGTTTACTTTTTGGGGGGAATCAGATGTGAAAGTTAGGGTACGGGAGTTTGAGTGAATATAGGGTAAGTATAGAGGTGTGATAGAACTTGACAAAACAAGTGCATGTCTACTTTCCAGGTCTTTTGAATTACATTATAGGTTGGTTGTTCAATCATTTCTTTATTCCTTTTGTATAATTACAATTACTTATCTAGATTAGTAGCAAGAAAAAGAAAAAAAAAAAAAAAAAAAGAAGCAAGGTGAAATGCCTACAAATTAGTAAAATTTGATGATTCTCTCTCTTTTTTTTTTTTTTTGTGCTAATGACCGGTATCTAGGCCTTTAGCCTGACTAGTCCCGCGGGCCCATACTAACACCACAACTGTATGGACCGGGTCATACTGGAGTTGAATGAGAACCATTCAACTTTCACTGAAAGCAGTGAAGAGCACTAAACACCCCTGTGTGAGTGGCCCAAGGTGTGCTTAGTGGAGTTGAACTTAGGAGTCGAAATTTGATGATTCTCATTATGCGCTTGGATGGTGAATTGTGGCTCTCCATAGAGGGTTAGTGGTCCCTTTGTATTACTATAATAACATTGCAAATTAAGGCCTAGACACCTAAAGTCATGTAGTTTAAAAAAAAATAAGGGAAATTAACATCCACCTCACATGCTGTTTGCGCTTATTACATCCAACCCCCTCGCTTTTTATTTATTACGAATAAACCCGTGCCTAGCTAACACTACAATTGAGATGTTAGTTTTAAAATTGAAAGATGATTTTACCCTTATGTTATCTTTACCTAAAACATCATAAGTTAATGGCCATTTTACACTTATTACATCTTCAACCCTCAAATCCCAAACTTGGTCTTGAACCCTAGCTGTTTAAGCGTCCAATGATGTAGAGATAACGAGCTTGACCCAACATAGATACCAACAGCAATGTCAGAATCCCAAGCTGGCTCCGGCATCGATCACGTTCGAAGCCCATCCCCATCCCACTTTTGATCCTCCAAACGACGACAAGAACGATGCCTTTATATTAATCTGCAAGCCCACAAAATAAAGTCACCACCATTAATTTATAATAAAATAGTGAACATTATGGCCCCACTAACAATTCCACTACAACCCTGAATCTTCAATCCAGGTTTGGTTGGTCTTCTCCTCCTTTTTGTTCCCATCCTACTCTAAAGCTTCCTATGAATTTTTCATTTTTAACTTTCAAAGATCAAATACCTAAAATAACCTAAAATTTGAAAGGAAAAGGTCTCTTAGTTATTTTATTCCTTTATTCCTCTTTCTCTTTGCATAACAGAGATGGACAGAGGGAGAGAACCACCTATGGGGTTTTTGGAAATAGCTAGAAAGATAAAAAGAATGGATTCAAAAGGAAGGAAAGGAGTTTTCATAGGAAATTATATTATCTTTCTTTATTACTACATCATAAGGAAAAAGCTTAGCCATGGGAGCAACAATAAGATAGTAGAAAATCATCACAAGCATGATTGAACCTAAAATGCCATTTGGGATGTCTTTTATAGGATTGCTGACCTCTTCTGCCATCATTGACATGACATGATATCCAATATAGCTCCGACACACCATTGCTGCTCCATTAAGACAAACAATTAAGTATAAATTAGTCTGCTTGTTGAGATAAACTCGTTGGTTGTAGGCTCCCTAAACTCGCTACTCGCTGTGAACAGAGATGACGAAGTTGAAGGGGGCAACGGCTAGGGTTCATGACCAAGTTTGGGATATTAGGGTTGAAGATGTAATAAGTGTAAAACTGTTAATGACTTATGTAGACACCCAATTTTGTCACCCTCCTCTGGAAAATGACGATACCTGGATGATGGTCACAAATCTTTATTTCCGTTTGACGAGATACAATTGACTGTGGTAGTCTCACCCTAACAGCCCCCAACTCACCCAAAAACCCTAAAAACCCAATGCGGGAAGAAAGAGGGTCTAATTTTGACTTTTTATATTCAAAGGAATCTGGTCGAAAGTGACAATATGAATGGATAGTACTCAGAAATACGATTCCAACGATATATGGTGCGTCAAAATCAGACTTACAGATCTCTTATAATCATTCCCAGAAGTAGCCCCGCATGCATGTGCACACCCCATGCATGCACTTGCACAACCTCGTGCATGCACGTGCACAACCCCATCCCATGCACACAACCCCCTAACCCTGCCCACGCATGTGCACACTCGAGCACTACCGATGCGCTCACATGTGCAACACCGAAGCATGCTACCCTACACCTGTACACAACCCAACCCTAATCAACCCTAATCAGTCTAAACTAGCCCTGTTTAAATCTCGACCAACCCCTATCGAACCTCGATCAAACAAGATCAGCACAATCGAACACCGATTAACCCAGCCCAGCACTGTACAGAGCCCTACAGCTCTGTGCAGTGCCCTTTTTAGGGCTATGCAACCCTAGACAGACCTGCTCGATGCTCAGATTTTTCCCCGGTAGATTTTTCCCCTGGTTTTTTCCCAAAAAATGGATTTTTGGACAAAACTATATTTTCCCGACACTCGTGTTTTCCTAGAAAATCCCACCAGTAGTCGGGTTTTCTGCTAGAATCCCATTTTTTGAGAAAGATCCTTTTCGGCACTCCCGCAGACTTTTTTCGGCACTTCCATAGATTTTTTGACATTTTTATATTTTCCAAGAAAATATTCCCAACAGTTGGGTTTTCTACTAAAATCCCAGTTTTCAAAAAATATATTTCTCAACATTCCCGAAACTCATTCCTGACACTTCCAAAGATTTTTTGACACTTTTGTATTTTTTCTAGAAATTCCCTCGAAAGTTGGGTTTTCTGCTAAAATCCTAATTTTTGTGAAAAGATTCTGTTTGCCAGAAAATATCTTCTTCACTGTTAAAAACAAAAAAAATATCTTCACTTACCATCACACTTTGAATTAGACCATTGGACAATAGGGAGAGCTACTGCCTATTAATCCTCTCGGTAAAGAATGTATGTCCTCACCCCATTGGTTTGCAAGAAAATATCTTCACTTCCCATCACACTTTGAACTATACGATTGGACAATAGGGAGAGCTACCTCCTATTAATCTTCTGGGTAAAGAATGTGTGTCCTCACCCCATTGTGCAAGAAAATATCTTCTCACCATTTTTGGTAAAGAAGGAATCTCTTCAAACTTCGAAATATACCACTGGGCGATAGGGAGAGTGCCCTTCTATTATCCTCTGGGAAAAAATGTGTGCCCTTACCTCATTGATTGAAAAAAACTATAAATAACCCCTATCCTTGAAAAGAGACACCAAATCTTCCTTAAGAGCATTCTTGTAGAGAAGCTCTACCCTTTCTCTTCCTCCCCTCCCTCTTTGAGGTTCTTCGGGTCTTCGGAGCGATCTTCGTCAAGATCCAAAATCTTGTTCTGATGTTCGAAGTGTTCTTTGAGACTTTGAAGATCTTCATCCAAGTTTTTAGTGCAATCACTTTTTTTGTCAAAATTAGTATGTTTTTAGCTTCCCTCCTTTGAGTGTTATTGGTTTTCACCAAAAGTAGAAATCCCTCCCCCCTTAAGGTTCTTTGGGTCTACAAAGAGATCTTTGTCAACATTCGGAGTTCTGTTCGGATCTTCAAAGTGTTCTTCGAGGCTTTAGGGATATTCAATCCATTTTTTAGGTCAATCTATTTTTTTCCAAAAATAACCATTCCCAATGGAAGCTTTGCCTGAGTGCCCTTGGAATCTTTTCAAAAATAGCCATTCCCAGTAAAAATTCTATCAGAGTACCACCTCAGCCTAGCCCTCTCATAGCTCATCCCTAGCGGAAGCTCTGCCAGAGTGCCACCAGAATCTTTTTTTGGAAGTAGCCAACCCTATCAGAAGCTCTGCTGAAATCCTGACCCAACTTTTCTGGAAGTAGCTCATCCCTAGTGGAAGCTCTGTCAAAGTGTCACCTCATCAAAACCCGAAAGTAGCTCATCCCTAGTAGAAACTTTACCGAAGTCAATAGCCCAAAAGTAACCAATCCTAAGCCGGACCACCATCCACAGATTACCACAATCAGCATCTCCCAAAATCGGAAGTTGGAGTTCAAGACCATCTTCCCCCAAGCTAGGAGAATCTATGAGAAAAGTCAGTATCAATCAGGGGCCCACCCCTCTTGACCCGAAACAGGGGTCAAATATAGGTATAATCTCTCTCCTCATTTAAGCATAATGTAGATATCTAATTAACCTTATTTTAATGTGCATAAATAGTTGTTTTTATTTAATGTATATATGTTTGATACTTTAGCCATACATGCGGAATAGGAATAATTATGGAAAATGTTCGTTCTTAAGCATTTAGTAGGAAGATAGGTTGAACCAGGTAGATCGGGTGCCTAACACCTTTCCAATTCTACAACCTGACTCTTACCCTAAATCTCAGGACCAGACCAACTTTCGGGCCCTTTTCTCAGGAATCAAGTCCACTCTAGGTCATATGCCCACAATCATAGGTGGCGACTCCACACCCTTTTGTATGATCCCAATCCCCTATATTGGACTATCATCAAACCCCATCTTTATGACTAACCCAGTACACTTGCGAAATAGACCTCCATGTATTTTTGAGCGGAGATACAGTGGCACAGGGCCCATAAAAGCACTCATAATACTTTCCTTATCCACCCCAAAGGATATTAAGAGAGAGGAAAGAAGGCCTGAATCCAACGAAGATACCTTCCCCTATACGAGGGATGAGAGATCCAGATCCGAGGCTCGTTACCCTCATAGTGGCGACTCCACTGGGGACTTGTCAAGCTTTTGATACTAGATGCTACCTTTAAATGCAAGAACATTTTCCACCACATCTGTTTGAAAACATGTTTAGCTAACCCTATATTTGTAAATTATATTCACTAACTGCATCATGCTCGAAGTGAAATATTTGGCGAGGGACTCCCTATCATACCCTCACCCTCAGGGAGGTTTGTGTATGATATGTAGAGTACTCTAAGAGCAAATGATAGCCACTTCCTGTACAAGAGTGAAAGGTATCGTCAAACGGTGAAGATGTTATTATTGTGTCAGCACCCTTGGGGAGGTCGTGCACTTTATGACATTCTGAGATTGAATGCATCATCAAAAGGTGAGAATGTCCGTAATTGTGCTAGCACCCTCGGGGAGGTCCGCACACTTTATGGCATTCTGAGATCAAATGATGGTTACCCTACACTACACCTCACACACGTTCACTCATGGTTCCACCAACTCCGCAGTGGTCCTTATCATTCCCTCGTGTGAAGTCACGTAGAATGGGGTAGGGAGCTACACCCTTGGCTAAGTACCCTTGAGGTGCATTAAAGGATCAGTACCTAGAGTATATCGATCTTGTTAAGGTAGCCTTGTTGGTCCTATTGCCTCCACTGCATACTCAGCATCATGTAGAAAATAGATAGAAGCTAGGAGTGCCACAAGCCAACTGTAGAATTTTTTCCTGTCTTGATAAGGAATTTTCTTACATTATATTCCCGTCATAAAAAACTGCTTTCTGAAGTGGGTTTTGGATAAAAGGTGTCCCTCCTCCTTAAGAAAAATGTCAAAATATGTGACTCAAGGGCAATCCCATCAAAGTCACATAAAGTCCCGGGAAGTCTCAAGAAAATCCAGAGGAAGGATACCTAGTGGGAAAAAGAGCAAGGAAAGCATGACTTTATTACATGGAATGTCTTATGGGAATATTCTCGACAAGCCATTTGTATGAGATTCTCACTAATGATATCGAGTGGACTAGGGGCACGTTCCCCTATCCACTTTCTATCATACGGTAAACTGACTTTGGTTGAAGTATTAATTGATCAAAATGAATGAATGATTGAACATGGGATGGGAATATTATAACCCTAAAATAAACCACCTTTTGGTTTAGGCACAATTTCATGTCTCAAGTATTTGCCGCAGTCCATTTGGACATGTCAGGGCAGCCGGTTGACTCGTTTAAGTCCAGTGTCACCTACGTTGTCTCTCTGAGATTGTCTACTACCAAGTGAGTGCACTTTGGAAGATATGAATTCAACAGATAGTAAAACTCTAGTTCAGGCATGGGTACGTCCCGTTGAGGCATTACAAGAAGAAATGATTGACATCAAGGATGGGTTAGCACAAGTATTCCACCTACTTCGGAACCCTCCTAGGATCGATTCCACCCCAACTCCAGGAAAGCAAGAGCTAAATAAACCTATGGGGCATCAGGGAGCTTCCCCCACCTGTCAGAATGGCCAAAGAGGAGTCTACTATCGAGTACCCCCTCCAAGGGTGGTGATCGAGGACTAAGAAGAAGAATTTATAGCACATGTTAGAATGGAACCTCCTAAGACGGAGAGAGAAAGAAAGCTCCGAGAGTAGTTGGAAAAGTAGGAGGATCTAATCTGAGTTGGAAAGAGTTAAAAAAGTTAGATGGCAGAATCTAATGAAATAAGTTTCTTCTCTGGAGCAAGAATCCATAAGAAATTCAAGTGGCAAACTGATAGATTTGATGGATAAGGGATCTTAAGGCTCACTTGATAATCTTCTTCAGCATTGCGAAGTCAAGGCAACTAGCAGACAACCAGATGCATCAAGCATTTATGTTGACATTGTCAGAAATAGCTTTGAGATGGTTCACACAGTTGGAGCCAGCACAGACACAAAATTGGGCAGCATTGGTGAAAGCCTTCACCAAATAATACTCTTACAATACTACAGTAGATGTGAAGCGTCGAAAGCTAGAAACCTTGAGGCAGCAGCCAAGAGAAGGATTCACCGCCTTCCTCATGAGATTTAGGGATAAGGCCACCAAGATGGCATAGCAACCTTTATAAGCCGAGCAAGTGGAGATGATAATTGAAAACATGTCCAAGCCCTATTATGATGTCCACTACTACCAACATCTGCAGACCTTTGGGTCGTTGATAACCATAGGGACACACATTGAGAATAGGATCCTACGAGAATCACAATACCTTGGAACTTCTCAGGATACGGGAAAAGGTACAAAGGTTGGACGAGGGAAAGGTCTCGAAGCCAATGTTATCAGTTCAACCCAACAATCAGTGGTTGCCATCTCTCCATCACAACCATTTGTGATACAAGCGGATGCTCTGGATCAGAAGCACCCTTTTCAAAGAAGATAATTTTCAGACTTGGGGATGCCAATCATAGTAGTATATGAGAAACTGAAGAAGCAAGGGTTGTTGAGAATAGTGGCTCCAAGAGTAATTCCCACTCCTCTCCTACTTGGTATCAAGACCATGAGTATTGTGATTATCATACCCAGAAGGGGCATGCCACAGAAAGGTGCATAGGATTACAGCATGCAGTTCAAGATCTGGTGGATAACGGGACGATTGAAGTCGAGGTCAAACAATCTCCTAATGTTACCACAAACCCACTCCTAGATCATGGTATGGTCAACAAGTTCGATGATGATGAGTCAAAAGAAAGTGACCCCACTCAGTTCATTTAGTCGAAGAAGCAAAAGGGTCGTCTGACCACCAGTGCCTATCGAAAAATCTTGGTGCAAAGAACAAAGGCCATGAAACTTCCTCAAGAAGAAGAATCATTAGAGTCATCAGAAGAAGAAAAGGGAAAGTAGATGTCCACCTTCCCTCCTTCATCCAACCAACCATTCCCTCCCTATTATCTAGGATCAAACCTTCCATCATTATCCAATCAACCTTTACCTCCATCCCCCAATACCCGCCATATAACCCTCATCCTCTACCTCTACAATATTATCACACCCTACTACACCAACAACCTTTATCCCCCCTCAAAGGGAAGGGACCAAGTCTTCATCCTACCATGTGCAATCTTACCATTCACCATCTCCATCAAGACCTCCCACCTCCCATGTAACATCATCATCATATCACTCCATTTTATACCCATCGTCAACCTTATATGACTCCCATTCCTAGGATTCAGTCTATAACCCAAGAGAAGGGTGGATTGGTGGATTGAAGCAGCATGCAAGGATTGCCCGACTCCCCAAAAATGACTTCATCATCAAGTTCAGTCAATGCCCTTGAAGAAGATCAAGTCATAGATCCCATGTCTTTGATTTAGCTGAGGGTATCATAAGAGGATAGATCAGAGACCATTGAGGAAGTTATAGATGATCTCCTGAGGGCAGTAATAGCACTATTAGTAGCAGAACAGATCAAGGAACATACCTCCCTAATCCACATAGGGAGTGACACAGAGGAGGATGAGTCTGATTTGACCCTACTTTGAGCTAAAGACAACGGGTCAAACCCCATAGAGATCTTTTGGTCCATACATTTTGAGTATTACAAACGTTTGTATGTAGGAGAATTCAGGGGGCCTGATGAAGGGCATGATGAAGAGCCTGATGAAGAACCTGATGAAGAGCCGAGTGAAGGGGAAATCAGTGATGATGACGATGACAATGACGATGAGGAAGAGGACAAAGATTTGAACAATGATGAGGAAGATGAAAGTGATGACAATTATCCAGACTGGGATGATTACCTTGGGCCCAAAAATCAGGATGTGGATGATGAGTCAGAATATTACTCACCAGATCAACTTTTTCAGTTTATACTATCGGTGGTGATGACCTAATAGCTGATCCGACAGGTGGTATTCAGCCTTCCCTCTGCATGGGAGGAGATGATTCTACATCAAACTCAAAAAATGATGAGGAATCCAAAGAGCCGACATAAGTTTATATAGACAAATGGGAATCCATATTAGAGATGGAAGAAAAGCTGCGTGAAGTGTACTCAAACACATTGAGGATGCAGGAAAAAATAGAAGAAATTGACAACATGCTGGGTGATGTAACTATCGGTGATCATTACAACTGTGAGTGGTTGAATGATTTGGAGGAAATAGGGCCAAATGACACATTCACAGGGGTAGTAGACGCCATATTCCAATAGCTTTCTAATGCAGTAAAAATGTTACGAGCCAGGGCTATCGACATTTATAGAGGACCTCGACTTCCCACTCTGAGTCAAGAAGGAGAATCTGAAGAAGATGATCGGATGTTGGAATTATCACCATTACAGATAGTAATGATGAGGATCAGTACCCCATTGAGATTATTATAAAGAAGCCCGTCAGAGTGATGGAGACCCGAACTGGGAAAGACTACAAAGGCAAGGCTCTAGTAATGGAACAACCTAGCAAGTATGAGGTAGGGTCTAGTAGCTTGAAGAAGGAACCAGAAAATCCAGTGTTGGCTCAACTACAAATGGCTCAAGCCAACATTTCCATCTGGGGATTGTTAATGGCCTCTCCCTCTCACCATGAGGCAGTATAGAAATCCCTCACTCATGTGCAAGTACCGATTGAGATAGACCCAACGCAGCTCTCCCACATAGTAGGGGCAACATATGCAGTGCAATCTCTCATATTCTCAGACTCTAAAATTCTCAAAGGGGGTTCTTACAACAAAGCTTTGTACATCACGATGGATTGTCTGGATAAGACTGTTCCTTAGGTACTCATTGCCAATGGGTCCACCTCGAATGTCCTACCATTGAGGTCGGCCAGTAGCATCGGCGTCAATGTTGAGAAGATCAAGGCATTAGGTCTAACCATCAGAGCCTATGATAACACAAAGAGGGAAATTCTGGGAGTAATCACCTTGGCTGTGATAGTTGGGCCGGTGAAGTTTGATGTAGACTTCCAAGTAATTGATATACTGACTTCCTTCAACATAACTCTAGGGAGGCCATGGCTACATCACACCAACGTAGTATCATCTAGACTCCATCAGAAGGTCAAATTCCTACATGAAGGGAAAGTGATCGTTGTCTCAGGAGACCTTGAAGTGGTCAATACGTTGGCTAATATAGAGAAAGGGGAAGAGCAAACAGATGAAGTCCGTCTCGGTGGATTTGACATAGAGGGGACTTGTGCAGTGCTGGCAAAAGGGGCAATCGAAGAAAGCATCCCAGTTGAATATGAAGCAACTTTGTGCCCTCCAGTGGGCCGGATGATGAAAAATATGCAATACTTCCTTGGCATGGGATTAGGAAAATATGCACAAGGTGTATCCAAGTTGCCCATTCCCATTGTCAACAAGGATAAGAATGGACTGGGGTATATTCCTCCAAAAAAGGGCAAGAACAAAATATTGAAGATGACCAGAAAAATATCTACCACATACTACGCTACTCTTAATGGGTATTTTGTGAAGGAAGGAGAGGATTTCCTGTTTTGTGGGAATGTTGAGCCATGGTTCGATAAAACCGCTGCCAAAATGCAACTGAGGTTTGAAGTGTTCTTCAAAGATGAGTTCGACTGGGTAACTAATGAGGTGGAACAGCTACAAGTCATGGAAAATGATCAAGAAAGCTGCATTACTGGGATAATTGAAGTTGTGATGATTGAAAAAAGATCTTCCAATAGCAATCCCACAGCTTTGATCCGATCAAAGGAGTCGCCGAGCCCTCGAATTCTTCTAAAGAAGGAGTGTGAGAAGAAGATAAGACTCACCTGGAGCCTACCTCTTCCCACTGATCTGAAAGTACACATCTGTACTCTCTTGTAAAACCTCAAGCTCAAGAGCTCCACGATTTTAAGCCGAGGCCATTCAGAGGAAGAAGCATCTACGCTAAACAGAGAAGAGCCCAAAGAATGATGGTCTGCATGTATTGTGCTAGAACCAATTGCAATGGGAAGGCCCATGAAAGTGGTCAGAGGTGTGACCAAGGAGAAGGAATGGCCTCACTCAATAGGCTCATGAAGTTGGATTACATTAAGAAGGGTCTGAGCACTCGACTGCCACTCGTCTCTTAGCAAATTCGGCTTCAGAGGTCATGAGATCAGATAAATTCAGTACGGCCTAATAAAGCAGCAAAGCAAGTACACCACAACTGCAAAAATAGTAGTAATTAGCTTAAAGGGAGAAGAAGACGACCCTTTTCCTCACTTACTCATTCACCAGTCTATTGATGCACACCTGAATTGGATGAGCATTGGAGAGAACGTTAAGTTCGCCCATGCTAGTGAGTCAACCAATCAAAGTACCACTAGCATCAAGTTGGTCATCGAGCCTGTCGATGAACCTTATGTTTGTAATTTTATCATCGAGTCTTCTGTTTATGAGTCTGTTGTTCCCGTAGAGGAAAGTTAAGAGTCCATGTATGTTGGGTCTGTTATTCCTTCATTTATGACTGAAATTTCTTATTTCTGAGTATGACTTGCCTCCTTTTTCCGATGATGATCTTAATGAATATCAAAACTTAATAAAACAATGCAAACCAAAGAAAACCCAGCCCATCTGTGAGGATACCTGAGTTATTAATTTGGGAACCAACCAATGCACTCGAGAGGTAAAAATTGGTAGCACCCTAGAAGATGAAGAAGCAGAACAGATGATCAGCCTCTTGAAGGTTTGCAGAAGTCTTTGCTTGGTTGTATGAAGATATGCCTGGAATCGACCCCCAACATTGTACATCATTGTTTGCCGACGTACCCTAAGGCAAGGCCTATCAAGCAGAAGCTCAGAAGGATGCGTCCTAAATAGAGTGAGAAGATTAGAGAAGAATTTATGAAGCAGTGGAATTTTGGGTTCTTACAAGTGGTGAAGTACCCCCGATGGTTGGCCAACATTATAGCAGTTCCAAAGAAAGATGGAAGGATACGAATGTGTGTGAATTTTTGAGACCTCAATAAAGTGAGCCCGAAAGATGATTTTTCATTACCTCATATTGATGTGTTGGTCGACAGCACCGCGGGACAGACCTTGCTATCATTTATGGATGGATTCTCAGGATGCAATCAAGTGAGTATGCACCCAGAGGATCATGAAAAGAAAGCCTTCACTACTTCATAGGGTACTTATTGTTATAAGGTCACGCCCTTCGGATTGAAGAATGCCGGGGCAACTTATCAAAGAGCAGCCACAACTATCCTATATGACATGATACACAAGGATGTGGAGGTCTATGTGGATGATATGATTGTGAAGTCGAGAGATCAACCGGGGTACATTTTCGCGTTGGGACGTTTCTTCGAAAGGATCAAGAAGTATCAGCTGAGGTTGAACCCCCAGAAGTGTGTGTTCGGAGCAACAATAGGGAAGTTGTTGGGTTTCTTAGTGAATGAAAGAGGCATCGAGATCAACCCATCAAGATCAAGGCAATCCAAGAAATGCCCATAACTTCTACGGAGAAGCAAATACGAGGATTCTTGGGTCACATCCGGTACATCAGTAGGTTCTTAGCCCAGCTGACTATGACCTTTGAGCCAATCTTCAAGTTGCTAAAGAAGGATCAGCCCACAAAATGGAATGATCAATGCCAAGAAGCTTTTGACAAGATAAAAGAATATCTTTTGAACCCGCCCGCGTTAACACCGCCGATGGAAGGAGAACCACTCTTGCTATACTTATTAGTTAGAGAAAGTTCCATGGGCTCTTTGCTAGCTCAGAAAGACGCAGAGAAGGGGGCAGAGCTTGCCATATACTACCTCAGTAAGAAATTCTTGAAATATGAGACACAGTACACATCTTTGGAGAGAACCTATGCTGCATAAATTTGGGCCATCAAGAGGTTGTGACGCTACATGATAGCATATCCGGTACAATTGATCTCAAGGATAGATCCAATCAAATAGCTCTTCGAGAAACTAGCTCTCACAGGAAGAATGGCTCAATGGCTACTATTGATATCAGAATTTGACATCACTTATGGCTACCTACGTAACAGATGATGGAAGAGCCTTAGATGATGCTTTTCCAAATGAAGAGATTTCAACAATTGAAGAAGAAGAAGACGTATCCAATGAATGGAAATTATTCTTTGATAGAGCAGCCAATCAAAAGGGAGTGGTGTAGGAATTTTTCTTGTCACTCCAAATGACCTTTACTTATCTTCATCATTGCACCTTGATTTCCCTTGTACCAACAACATTGCTGAGTATGAAGCTTGTGTCTTGGGACTTGAGATAGCCCTAACCATTGGAGTAAAAAGAATCAAGGTGTATGGAGACTCAGCCATTGTCATATGTCAGACACAAGGAAAGTGGAAGACTAGAGATGAAAAGCTGAAGCCGTACCAGGACCAATTGGAAGAGGTGATTGGACATTTTGAGAAGATCTCATTTAAATGCTTTCAGAGAGATAGCAACAGGTTTACTGATGCCCTTGCAACCCTAGCTTCAATAGTAGAATGCAATCCGATGGCCAAAATCTGACCATTCTTAGTGGAACAAAGAAGTAAGCCCATCTACGAGAATGTGGTGAATTCTCTCACCATGGATGGCCGATCTTGGTTTTCTCATATTATGGACTTCATCAGGGAAAAGAAGTATCCAGTTGAAGCCACCGGCAGGGAAAAGAAGTTCCTAAGGAGATATGCTACACAGTTTATCCTCCAAGGAGATTTGTTATACAAAAGATCCTATGATGGGATACAGTTATTGTGTGTAGATGAAGAGCAAGCTCAAGCAATCATGAAAGAAATTCATTAAGGCCTTTGTAGACCCCATATGAATGTCAAAATGTTAGTCAAGAAGATCCTCAGATTGGGATACTATTGGAATACAATGGAAGCAAATTGTGTCAGCTATGTCAAAAAATGCCACAGGTGCCAGATATTTGCTAACATCATGCATATCTCACCAATGGAACTGCACTCACTTAATTCCCCCTAGCCGTTCTCCACTTGGGGCATCGACATCATAGGGAAGATCAAATCTAAAGCATCCAATGGGCATGAGTTCATCTTGGTGGCTATTGATTACTTCACCAAGTGGGTAGAAGCCCAATCATATGTAGTGCTCACTTTGGCCAAGGTAGCAAAGTTCATTCAAGAAAACATCATTAGCCGGTATGGAGTACCACAAGAGTTGACATCAGATCAAGGATCCTATTTCTGGGGCAAGACTGATAAGATTTGCACAAACTTTGGCATCAAGAGGCATCGCTCTACCACCTACAGGCCATAAACCAATGGGGCAATAGAAGTAGCCAACAAGAACGTCAAGGTCATTCTCCAGAAGATGGCCGAAACACACAAGGATTGGGTAAACAAGTTACCACTTGCATTATTGGCATATCGGAGTTCTGTGCGGTCCTGGACTGGGGTACCTCCATTCTCTTTGGTATACGGAGTCGAAACAGTGTTGCCAATAGAAATCCTAGTACCATCCCTAAGGATACTTTTGGATAGTTAACGACCAGAAGGAGAATGGGTGAAGGCTAGGCACGATGAGCTCAACTTTCTTGATAAGAGGCATATGAAGGCTATGGACAATCTAAGAAAGTATAAGCTAAGAATAGCAAGGGCTTTCAACAAGAATGTGAAGCCCCGATACATAGAAGAGGGTGAGCTTGTTCTTCATGAACAAAGAGCCCCAATTCATGACCCCAGAGGAAAATTCTGACCTAATTGGAGTGGTCCGTTTACTGTCAAAGAGATTCTACTAGGCAAAACAATGAAGCTCACAGACCACAATAGTGAAGAAATACGAGCATTAGTCAACATGGATCAACTCAAGAGATATTATGTTTAATCAGGTGAATAGCCCGAACTACGTTAGACCTGATTCGCCCCAAGGGATACGCTGGCAACTTGACATGTGCAAGTGCGGTCTTAACAATCTCAAGGCAAAAAATTGATTACCAGTTTAATAATCAAGGTACCTAAAAGATCATCATAGCTTGTGTCCCACAAGAATCGCCATTTGGCATACATAACCATTAGGAATCTGTTATTCCCCTATAGTCTGTCACATCTCATCTAGAATTTCATTTTCCCCAAGAATCGCCATTCTGCATGTATGGCCATTAGGAATCTGCCATTCCCTTGTAGTTCTCCCAATACCTATCCAGAGTTTCATCTCTCCCCAAAAGGTTGCCACCTGGCACTAGTAATCAAGGCCGGTTCATTCCCCACGCTTGATTAGTCAAGACTTTGATGTACAGTGGTAAAAGTTTGGTTATGTCAATAGTTGAAGGATGTCATCACATCTCTTCTTTGCTTGCTTTGGTTTTAGGAAAGGTCATAGACTCTCTAAATGAGACACTAAGGAAGTGGACGTTGAACATTAGCATCTCTGCGCCAAACCTGCTGAAACCAGTGAATTTATTTGTACTCGACTAGATCAGATGTGTGGAATTGCACCTTGGCTTACTCAAACAATCACCTCAACATTGGGACTCAGATCTCCATGTATTTCGGTTTGGAACCGTTGAGATATGTCCAACTGCAGAAGAATTGGTGGATTTTCATCCACCCCAAGAATTGTCTCCTCACAGTGTAGCTCATCTTTCCTTCCTTTCGTAGGAGAATTGTATTCATGTAATCCATTTGCTTTCACTTGGTAGTAAAGTATGGTGGCATTTGAATTTTCACATTCCTAATTTCCCTGATGGATGTTGGAGTTGTGGAATTAATCATGTCTAAATAACCAAAATACAAAAAAGTTTCTTAAAATTAAGAAATTCTTCATTACAAAAAATGTCAAAGTACATGAAGAGAAGATAAAGAAAAGATAAAAAAAAAAATGAACAAACATGGAGTGGGAAAAGAAAATTCCAAAAAGAAAGCACTGTATTTGTGTCTTGCAGGGAAAGGATCGTTAAAGATCAACATCCTCTTTTGTACTATATTCGGAGCAATCCATGGTAAGCATTATTACATCGGCCCCAAGTGGCCAAATCTCATTACATCGGTCCCAAGTGGCCAAATCTCATTGCATCGACCCCAAGTGGCCAAATCATCACTGCACTGGCCCCAAGTAGGCCAAACTTGTTTGACTGGCCCTAGCGACCCACAATCATTTGCACCGGTCCAAAGGAGTCCAGTTTCATTGTACATCCAAACCGAGATCCAGATAGCCCAAATTATTTTGAAAGACTCAGCGTGGAGACCAAATAGTCCAGATTGTTTCGAAAGACTGAGCCTGGAGACTAGATAGTCCAGATTGTTTCGAAAGACTTAACCTGGAGATCAGATAGCCCAGATTGTTTCAAAAGACTCAGCCGGGAGACCAGATAGCCTAGATTGTTTCGAAAGACTCAGTCTGGAGACTAGATAGCCCAAATTGGTTCAAAAGACCCAACCTGGAGACCCAATCCCCCGAGACTAGCATATGGAATCCCGGTCAAAGGAAACTAAGGTGAATTTGCTAAATCCCTTCTGCAGAGAGGGTTTAAACCTCTGCAAACAGCATTTCTGGAACGGCATTGTCCAAACCAGATCAATCTCAAGTACTAACATATTTTTTAGGAATGGTGCAATTCCCTATGAATGAGGCTCAATATCAACATTTTCTATAGGAATGGTGTGAATCCCTATAGGTAACGACTCTATTTGTTTATAGGAATGGTGCGTATCCCTACAAACGGTAATCCAAGATCGGCAAATTAGGTATCATTCTAAACTATGAATAGTTAGAAAATATTACTTGATGCATTCTCAACTCTGTCATTGTTGAGCAAGACGATGGCAGTACATGCTCTGGGTAACAAAATGTGGTCGTTCTTTTCTTTGTCCTTCGGCTGTTGGCACAGGCCTCGGCCAAAGAGGGACATTCTGTAGACACCAAATTTTATCACCCTCCCCCGATAATGATGATACTTAGATGATGGATGCAAATTTTCACTTCCATTTGATGAGATGCAATTGACTGTGGTAGTCTCACCCTGACAGCCCCCAACTCACCCGAAAACCCTAAAAACCCAATGTGGGAAGAAAGAGGGTCCAATTTTGAATTTTTATATATGAAGAAATTTAGTTAAAGTGACCATATGAATGGATAATACTCAGAAATACGATTCCAATGATATATGGTGCGTCAAAATCGGACTTACGAATCTCCCGTAATCATTCCCGGAAGTGGCCTTGCACGGGTGTGCACACCCCCGTGTATGCACGTGCACAACCTCGTGCACACCCGTGCACATACCCACATAACCCTGCCCATGCGTGCACATTCTCATGCACACACATGGGCATCACCGATGCACACAACCCCCTAACCCCACCCATGCATGCACGCACTTGGGCACCACAAATGCGCACACTCGGGCACCACCGATGCACGCACACGTGCAACACCAATGCATGCAACCCAACACCTGTACACAACCCAACCCTAATCAACCCTAATCAGTCTAAATCAGCCATTTTTAAATCTTGACCAACCCCGATCAAACACGATTAGCCCAATCCGGCACCGATCGACCCAGCCCAGCACTGTACAGAGCCTGACGGCTCTATACGATACCCTTTTTAGGGCTGTGTAGCTCTAGACATACCTACCCGGTGCCCCTGGTTTTTTTCCCAAAAAATGGATTTTTGGACAAAAATATATTTTTTCGACACTCTTGTGTTTTCCTAGAAAATCCCACCGACAGTCAGGTTTTCTGTTAGAATCTCATTTTTGGAGAAAGATCCTTTCCGGCACTGCCGCAGACTTTTTTCGGCACTTCTGTAGATTTTTTGTCATTTTCGTATTTTCCTTGGAAATATTCCCGACAGTAGGGTTTTCTGCTAAAATCCCAGTTTTAAAAAATATCTTTCCCGACATTCACTAAAGTCATTCCCGACACTTCCAAAGATTTTCCTATACTTCCATATGTTTTCCAGAAATTTCCCCGATAGTTAGGTTTTCTGCTAAAATCACAGTTTTTGTGAAAAGATTCTGTTTGCAAGAAAATATCTTCTTCACTTTCAAAAACAAGAAAATATTTTCACTTCCGATCACATTTTAAATTATACTATTGGACAATAGGGAGAGCTACCTCCTATTAATCCTCTGGGTAAAGAATGTGTGTCCTCACCCCATTGGTTGCAAGAAAATATCTTCTTCGCTTTCAAAAACAAGAAAATATCTTCACTTCCCATCACACTTTGAATTATACCATTTGACAATAGGGAGAGCTACCTCCTATTAATCCTATGGGTAAAGAATGTGTTTCCTCACCCCATTGGTTTGCAAGAAAATATCTTCTCACATTTTTGGGTAAAGAAGGAATCTCTTCAAACCACAAAATATACCACTGGGCAATAGGGAGACTACCCTTCTATTATCCTCTGGGTAAAGATGTGTGCCCTCTCCTCATTGGTTGGAAAAAACTATAAATACCCCTCTCCTTGAAAAAACACAGCAAAGCCTCCTTAAGAGTATTCTTGTAGAGAAGCTTTGCCCTCTCTCCTCCTCCCCTCCCTCTTTGAGTTTCTTTGGGTCTTCGGAGCGATCTTCGTCAAGATCCAAAATCTTGTTCGGATCTTCGAAGTGTTCTTCGGGACTTTGAAGATATTCAATCTAAGTTTTTAGTTCAATCCATTTTTTTTTTTCAAAAATAGTATGTTCTTAGCTTCCCTCCTTTGAGTGTTCTTGATTTTTACCAAAAGTAGAAATCCATCCCCCCTTGAGGTTCTTCAGGTCTACGAAGAGATCTTTGTTAAGATTCGAAGTTCTGTTCAGACCTTCAAAATGTTCGTTGGGGCTTTGGGGATTTTCAATCCAATTTTTAGGTCAATCTATTTTTTGTCAAAAATAGTTGTTCCCAGTGGAAGATTTACATGAGTGCCCCCGGAATCTTTTCAAAAATAGCCATTCCTAATGGAAGCTCTGCTAGATTACTACCTCAGCCTAGCCCTCTCATAGCTCATCCATAGCAAAAGCTCTACTGTAGTGCCACCAGAGTCTTTTTTTGGAAGTAGCCAACCCTAGCAGAAGCTCTGCCGAAATCCCTACCCGACTTTTCTGAAAGTAGCTCATCCCTAGCAGAAGCTCTGCCGAAGTAGTAACCTGACTTTTCTGAAAGTAGCTCATCCCTAGCGGAAGCTCTGCTGAAGTGTTGCCTTATCAAAACCCGAAAGTAGCTCATCCCTAACAGAAGCTCTACAGAAGTCAACAACCCAAAAGTAACTAATCTTAAAGCCAGACCTCCGTCCGCAGATTACCACAATCAGCATCTCACGAAATCGAAAGTTGGAGTTCAAGACCATCTTCCTCCTAGCCAAGAGAATCCACGAGAAAAGTCAGTATCAATCAGAGGGCCACCCCTCTTGACCCGAAACAGGGGTCAAATTCAGGTATAATCTCTTTCCTCATTTAAGCATAATGTTGATATCGAATTAACCTTATTTTAATGTACATAAATAGTTGTTTTTATTTAATGTACATATGCTTGATAATTTAGCCATGCATGCGAAATAGAAATATTTGTGGAAAATGTTCATTCTTAAGCATCTAGTAGGAAGACCGGTTGAACAGGATAAATTGGGTGCCTAACGCCTTCCCAATTCTACAACCTGACTCTTACCCTAAATCTCTGGACCATACCAACTTCCGGGCCGTTTTCTCAGGAATCAGGCCCACTCTCGGGTCCTATGCCCACAATCATAGGTGGCAACTCTACACCCTTTTTGTATGATCCCAATACCCCGTATTGGACTATCATCAAACCCCATCTTTATGATGAACCCGGCATACCTACGAAATAGGCCTCCATATATTTCTGAGCGGTGATACGATGGCGTGGGGCCCATAGAAGCACACACAACACTTTTCTTATCCACCCCAAAGGATATCAAGAGAGAGGAGAGAAGGCCCGAATCCGACGGAGACACCGACGGAGACACCTTCCCTTAAACAGGGGATGAAAGATCTGGATCCGAGGCCCACTACCCTCACAACTTAGGATGTTTTAGGTAAAGGAATCATAAGGTAAAATAGTCTTTTCAATTTCAAAACTAACACCTCACTTATGGTTTTAGCTAGGCATGGGTTTATTTGTAATAAACAAAATACAAGGGGATGGATGTAATAAGCGCAAATGGTAGGGGAGCTGGATGTAAATTTCCAAAAAAAATACAAATAAAACGTTTAACTCTATTAACTACTTCTATTGTCCAATTGGCATCACACTATATCAAAACTTAATTGGGAACGGCATGGTGCTTCAAATTTAAGGTTCAAGATAGACCTGATTAGGGAATTGATCTCATGTACCAATACCCTCAATACTTGAAGTAAAAGAGAAAGAAAGGAAATATGAAAGAAAACAACATACTGTGCATTTTGGTAAATCGTTGATCCGATGGAAAAATTCCTTTATCATGCTTTTGGCGTCTAGGGTTTTGTTTATGATGTGCCCATTTCTTCCATCTTGTTCTTCTAATAATAAACAATGGATTTTGCATCCTTGGAACTTCTTGAAGTAAAAATAACTTCAATAACGACAGCGATAATATTAGCAAGAAGAATAATAACTGTAATAATAAATACAAACAACCAAGTCAATGAGAGTAAAAGGAAAATATAAATCATTGATAGTGAAAAAATTAGTAGTTTCTAGTCCATTACAAATTAAGATATTTTTTAGACTGGTATACCAGAGGATTAATTCTTGTACATGCTCAATTTGTCCAACATTAGAAAGTTATAGCACATGATGTAAATCCTTTTCTCTCTCTTTTTTTTTTTTTTTTTGAAGAAAAAAGAGTGCTCCTAGGTAGTGATCATAGCCCCTAGGTGAAGCCTCCATTCAGCAAGCAATGATTCCAAAGAACCAATGAGCAATAGTGGGGTGTGCCGACTTGAACCTACAACTAGCATATTCGAGCGATGATGGGGCAAGGGCTTCCTTCCACTCGGCTATGAATCCCGTTGGCCGCATTATATGAACCAAACATTCAATGAAAACTAATGATTGATCTATATTCTTACTAGAAAAAAAAAATCTAACACAGGAAATAAAGAAGACGCCCTTGTCTTAAAGCCTATTGGCTTAATTGCTGTTAATATAACACCAATCCTAAAAAGAATTGTGGGTTTTCTCAAAAACAATAGTCATCATCGATAGACTGCAAAATGGAATGTCAAGAGTTTTCAAGGTTCTTATATTGACGTGAACTTTGCGATTCAATAGGAAAGAAAATAGAGGGGACTTATGAGGCCCATAAAAAGGATAAGGTTTTCATTTTAGTGGTTTCATGCATTTAGGAGAAAGATAAAGATGCTAGGAAGAGAGACCATAATTTGGAATCCGTATCGAATTGGTTCCTGTCAATTTTGATTTCAACTAAACAGTCCCAAAAACCTAAGAATCAGCCACTCAAATCTAAAAGCCCAACAACTCCGGTGCAAAAGCCCTAGAATCTGCCTCTTTGGAACGTTCTGAATAGGGATCAGTCATGGTTGATTTTGATCCAAATTGAACAATTTGACCGACATGATTCCATTATTGAAACAGTGCTTAACACACCCATTTATAATAGTTAGAGTAATGAGGCCAAAATTTATATAAACAAGAAAACCTTTTACCCATGATGCTATAAACAAAAACAAAATAGCTTACAACACAAAAAAGAAAAAGAAAAAAAAAGAACAAGAACTTAAACGAATAGAAATTTCACATACAAATTAATTTTTATTTTCTTCCAGTTTCACATCAAATATATGTAAATAAAAAGAAAAAAAAAAAAGTTACTAGCTAGTCATTTAGAAAAAGATAACGAAATAATACTAATAATAATAACCTAATTGTCATAGAAAGATGATGATCCTTCGATAAGAATTCTCCCTCCCCCTCCTCCAACTCCTTTTAAGACTAAATATAGGAGGATCATTACCTATCTCACAGTTTAAAAATTTGGGGTTAGATTAGTTGATTAAGATTGGAAGTGATCATGATCGATCCTAATTCTGGTTAATTCAACACGGTCGATTCATGCCAGGAAGAGTTTTCAGATGTGATGGTCGATCTAAGGTTCTTGGGACCGATTCTAGACAATTCTGATAAGATCCAGATTGGATCAAAATAGGCATGGATTGATTCAATCCTTGTTGTTTCCGACTTAGGATGGATCAAGTCAGAATCGATCAGGATCAATCCCAACAACCTTGGAATCAGCTCCTCAGTTCTTAGACTTGGAAAATCCTGTTAAAAAAACAATAGAATATGTAGCTCTAGATCTTCTAGAATCGGGATCACCTACAGTCGATTCTGATTCAAATCAGCCTATTTGACCAATAGAATTCTAATTATTAGAACAAAACTTAACATAACTATTAGTAATGGTTAGAGTAAAGAGACAAAAATACAAATAATAAAACCTTCTACCCATGATGTTGTAAACAAAAACAAAAAATAGCAAATGTCTAGAACACATAAAACCTAGAAGAAGAAAATTTCACATATAACCTTTTATTTTCTTCTAAGTTGCCATCAAATATATGCAAATAAAAAAAAAAAAAAAAAAAAATAGAAGCAACTAGCTGATCATTTAAAAAATGAGAAAAGAAAAAATTAGCTTAATTTCCATTGAAAGATGATAATCTAGGGTTGAAGATTTCACCCCTCCTTTTAAGACTAATTATGGGGAGCATCATTACATGTACTCATGGTTTAAACATTTGGGAATCAGATCGATGAAACGATAGATTTGGATTGGAAGCCGCTTTGGTCGATCCCAATACTCCCAATACTAGCCTATTCGATATAGTTCATTCATGCCAAAAGACCCTGGAATCGCTAAGTTTTTAGATCTAAGTTCTCGATTCTAGGGTTCTTGGGATGAATTCTGATCTGATCTAGATCGCAGTGAAATCAACATGGATTTGACCCTTGATTCCTTGATTTGAGATGCTATGTGTATGGATCATGTACATACTAAGACTAGTTTGATGTGGAAAATATTTTCAAAATAGAAAACAAAGTAACAAAATTGAAAATTAATCCATTACAATGTAAAAAAATAAATAAAATCCATATTGGATGTAAAATCGTGCTTGAAAAATGAAAAATCTCACAAGCAAAAATGAAAAGTTAGTGAAAACAAAAAATGCATTAGAAGGTCTAAATTAGAATACAAGCAAACAATTATAAAAATCTATCAATAACGAGTTTAAAGGTAAGAGAGACCTTACTTCCATTCTCACATGTTTTAGGTTGCAGAAAAAGAACTATAGCTTGCAACAAACTATTTTAAGAAAAGTATCCTTCTTTGAAATGAATTCAAGGAAGGATACATATGATTCTCTAGTGCAAAATGGAATCTTTTAGTGGATACTATAAATTGAAAAGGATTTGCAAGTGGTAACTAGGGTTTTGGCTGGGGAAGAATAAGGGTAATAGAAGGAAGAGAAATGTTGAAATTTAAAAGTGAAAGAAGTTTCTAGAACCAACAATGTATCACATGAATTTACCAAAATACTCTTATAATACACTATCAGTTGATACCTTAACCATTTAGCGAATAACTACCGGTATTAATGGCCACTAAAACTAGCCCGTTTCACTAACCCAAATCCAGACTTTGCTAATTTGTTCATTTTTGTAAGAGAAGTTGGAGTCTCGTTTTTTTCCTTTTTCCTTATAGAGAGAAATATTTACAGAAACATTATTTACAAAAATAATGAAAAATTAACACATCTTCAAAGTAATGAGAGTATCCAAAAGAAACCAAATGAAAGGAATGCACTATTAATTAAGGGAGAGGGTTCTTTGAGCAAGCAGGGTACTCTACACTCTCTCACAATGATATATTTAATCATTCTTTTTCATTTAAAAAAATTGATAATAATCCCATTTGAGAGGTTGTGCAATACGCCTGAGGCTTAGAGAACCTTTTCCCATTAATTAATTATAAAACCTATATCTTGAAAACTCTATTCCAAAGTGGCAAAAATGATTGCTTGTTAAAGAATTACTATTCACGAATTTATAAGTGTGTCATAATTTTTTATTTCACACCACACAATAGCAATAAAATTTTAGTGGTCAAGATTGTCTGGTTGTGTAACCCTTGCACCTGCAAGGAGGGATAAGAGTGCATGTAAGGGCATCAACATGAATGAGATTTTTTATTTCACTGGGGGTGGGTGGTAATTTCCTATGTTCCTTTATCTATTTACAGGGCCATATGACCAGGAAATGTTTTTTTTTTTCTCCAATTTTAATATTATTCCCTTTATATATGCCTACAACACAACCACAACCAAAACCTTATCCCAACTTAATGGGGTTGGTTACATGGGGATACCAAGCAAGGACGAGTGTAAGGATCTATGTAAAAAGATTGACGGGTTATGGCTAATCATAATAAGTGCCGGCTGTCAACCTGACGCACAACTACAAATCAGCCACAGGCTTATAACGACAAACTATAGTAAGGTACCGGTTGTCTACTTGACGTATCATATAGATTAGTCAAGCCAATATGTTTTATATGCATTACGTCCACTACCAAGATAAGTCATCACCCAACCTACTTTCGTAAAAAGAGGAATGAGATAAAGAAATCTTGATAGCCCTGCTAAGCATGAAAGTAACATCTCAAACACACACCTCCGCATTGAAAACTATGTAATCACATACAACTCCGCATTGAAAGCTTGATACACAACCCACAACTTGAGCCGAAGGTATCGGTGAATGGTGGTTCAATGCACCAGTATAAAGCCCACCACCACAAGCAAACCAATTGCAACTCATGTGCATTATGCCCACCACCAAGGCAATCCACTGCAGACCTACTACAATGTAATAAGGTTTTAGTATAGGGCAGCCTGGTAGCCCATCCACTTCCCTCCCGACTATTTCAAGCACTCTTTGACTCTCTCTTCAAAGTCCTTTACATCTTTCCCTCGCAGTACTTGTTCGCTATCGGTCTCTCACCTATATTTAGCCTTGGATGGAATTTACCGCCCAATTGGGGCTGCGTTCCCAAACAACCCGACTCGCCAACAACGCCTCGTGGAGCGACATCTATATGGCTATGTCACCTTAAATTCTAGCATCTATATAGTCGATGGGAAGCAGGCCAGCTTATGATTTTATCAAATCTTCTGTCCCCAAAGTTTGGAGATTAATTGGGTATGTAAACATCAAACTGGTAGATATTGGTTTTCTCATCTTCTAGTTCGTCTGTGAGGAAGATAAACTACATGTGCTCGAGGAGGGACTGTGGAGATTTCAACTGTATCGGAGCTTAGGGGAGACCGCTCATTGTTTTGCCATAGGATTCAAATTAAATACCCCACTAAAGAAGGTGGAGGTTTCAATTGTGCTGGTCAGGTTGAGGCTGCTGGCCCTCCCATTCCACCTCCGGTTCCCTTAATGTTAAGCTTAATGGAAAGCGTTGTAGGAGTACTTCCTCGTTTCACTGACCAAGTCACCCTCTCCGAAGAGAAGTTATCATTTGCTAGACTTTGTGTGGAGATCAAAGCTACTATTGAGCCTCCCAAGACTCTCTTAGTCTACCTTGAAGGTGGTTCTGTGTTCGAACAGGAAGTTGTATGAATGGGTCCCTCCTTGATGCTTATCATGTTGTGTCTTCGCTCACTCATCAAGCCAATGCAGGAGACCCAACGGTTGCTCCTCTTCCCCTTAACATGCTTCCAAGGAGGGTAGTGCCAGCTATAGTACTCTTCCTCGATAGTCTTGCCACTTCCTTCTGAAAACTTCAATCTGCACATTTTTTGTGCCTTGCATCAAGACCTTTATGATATTGTTCCAACATGATGGTTTTCCCTGACCTGATTTCTTACTCGAGTGACAAAATTTAGTTCTCCACTATGAGTTCCTAAGAATGGAAAGATACATTAGAAGGATTGAAATATATCCTTAACAAAAATGTCTCTAGAATGTCGATAAAACATTTTGATGAGAAGGTCTTTGCAAGGTTGATGATGGGCTATGATAAACTACGTGATCATGAAAAAACTATATTTCTTGATATTGCATGCCATTTTACTAGATAGATAGCAGAAGAAGCAATTTTAATATGGGAAACTTGTGAGTTGCATCCAAGATTAGTCGTAAGGAAAATCACTAAAAAGCACCTCCTTCAGAACGATGATGTTGAGAAATTGAGGATGCACGACAACTTATTTTTATGGGAAGGGGAATTATCTCTACAGGCAGTTATGGGATACATTAAAAAAAGATATGGTAAGGGATATATTTCGCTTGTTTGTTTTTTATTATAAATAATTATTTAATCCTAATATGGGTTTTCATTCTCTGTGATGGTAAAATACATACACTCAACATAGATAAGACTGAGTCTAAGCAATCATATTGTGCAAAAATTCAAAGGTTGGGACCACCTTTAATCCACCCCTCTTAGGTCTGCACAAAAGTGGGGCTACTACGGAGGCATTGCCCTTTAAACATATAATCTTAATTTGTCATGATAAATTACTGCTAATTACAAGAGAATAAGCCAAGTACAATAAATATAAGGAGCATTAAATAAAGTTGTAAGTCCTTGCTTCTTTATTTATTTATTTATTTATTTGTGTACATCAAATTTTCTTTGCTTCAAATACTATCGTTTCTAAAGTAAGAAAGTCAAATGGCTGAAGGTATCATCCTTAATCAAAATATTAAATTTGAATCCAAAGTTGATTTAAGTTGTGAAGACTTGGCGAAAATGTCGAATTTAAGATTTCTTGATGTTCACGATACTTACAACCACAATAGGGTTTTGTTGTGCCTTCCTTCTAAATTAAGATGGTTCAAGTGCACCATAGCCCTTTGAAAATTCTACCAACCATTTTTCATCATGAGGAACTTGTTCATTTTGAATTATCATTAAATGATATGAAACTATCTTGGAATGATATACCTCAAAATAAATAAATAAAATAAAGTATGGTAAAATATATTTTTATTTTTTCCCTGGTTTTATTATCAAATTTTAATGTAGAGTTATAGTTCAATATCATTTCTTTGTTTGACAGCAGTTTCAAAATTTGAAGGTTCCTTAATGCAGCCTTAATTGAAACTTGGGATCAGGAGAGTCAAAATTACGTTGCCTCTATGACAAGGAGTTGATCAATTGAACAAAAAGAAAAGATTCAAACTTGCAAGGTGTGAGGGTAGCGGCCGGAGAAGAATGGGCTATGCATCCCCATCCTCTCTCCTCTCTCTCTCTTCACCTTCATGTGAGGGGGAGGGGTTCGAGTCGTCTGTACTTCGCTTGTGAGCCCCGCACCACCGTATCACCGCTTAGAGATACGTGGAGTCCTATTTCGCAAGAGTGTAAAATTCATCATTTGAGACAGGAGTTTTGATGATGGTCCAATTCGGGGATCGGGATCATGCAAATGGGGTTTGGAGTCACCACCTAGGGTTATGGGCCTAGGACTCGGGGGTGGGCTTCATTCTTGAGAAAATGCCCAAAATTTGGTCTGGTCCAGAGATTGGGGTAAGTGTCAGGTTACAGAGTTGGGAAGGTTTTAAGCACCCAATCTGCCCTATTCAACCGGTCTTCTTGCTAGATGCTTGAGAACGAACATTTTTCACAATTATTACTATTCCACATGTATGGCTAAGTTATCACACATATATACATTAATTGAATTCAAACTATTATATACACTAAAACAAGGCTTATTAGATATCTATATATTATGCTTAAATGAGGAGACAGATTATACCTAAATTTCACCCTTGTTTCGGGTCAAGAGGGGTGGGCCCCTGATTGGTATCAGCTCGGACTATCTTTCGTGTTCTCTCGGTTCAAGGGAAGATGGGTTTGACCTCCAACTTCCTTTCTTGAGAGATGCTGATTCTGATGGTATCCGGACAAAGTTTCGACTAGGAATGGTTGCTTTTTGATTTGGATTCGGACAGAGCTTTGGCTAGGGAAGGCTATTTTTAGCTTTGGATTCTGATAGAGCTACGGATGGAGAAGGCTATTTTCGAGCATGGGATGTGGTGGCACTCCAGCAGAGCTTCCGCTGGGAATGGCTATTTCTAGAAATATTCCAGGGACACTCGGGCAGGGGTTTGGCTAGGAAAGGTTATTTACGAAAAGAAACGGGCAGACATAAAAATGGATTGAAGAACTCCAAAGTCTCGAAGAACGCTTTGACAATCCAAATAGAGTTTCAGATCTTAACAAAGATCTCTTCGTAGACCCGAAGAACCTCGAAAAGGGAGGGTTTCTATCTCAAGAAAGCTCAAGAACACTCAAGAACGCTCAAGGGAGGTGGCTCAAGAGCATACTATTTTTGGCTAAAAACTGGATCTAACTAAGAATTTGGATTGAAGATCTTCAAGATCTCGAAGAACACTTCGAAGATCCGAATGAGTTTTTGGATCTTGACGAAGATCACTCTGAAGATCAGAAGAAAATCAAGAGGTGGGAAGGGAGAAAATTTTCTCTGAAGATCAGAAGAAAATCAAGAGGGGGGAAGGGAGAAAATTTTCACTTTGAAAGGGGATTCTGGTGTGTTGGTGTGTTTTTTCTAAGGGAGGGGGGTATTTATAGTTTTTTCCAGCCAAATAAGAGAGGCAGAATCCATTTATCCAACGGATGAAAGCGGGGGCTCTTGCTTAAAGTGAGGAGATAGGATTTTTGTCCAATGGGTAAAGGGGGGGTTGAAGGCAAAATGGGGGGGAGGGTTTTTGTCCAATGGGTAAAAAGGAGGTTTTCAGAAAAAATGGGAGGAGAGAAATTTTAGCTGGAAAAAGGTGATTTTCAGAAAAATAGGAGGAGAGAGAAATTTTTGCCAAAAAAAGGTGATTCTCGAAAAAGCGAGAGGAGAGAGAAGGTTTAGGCAGGGAGTGCGGGTGATGTCACAGGTGCGCGAATGCATGGGTGTGCAGGCAATTTGCACAGCAGGTGAGTGAACGCGCGGTTGTGTAGGTAATGTACACGGTGTGTGGGCCACCTACGCATGGTGTAGGCAAATTATGCACAGCCATGCATAGAGTGCGGCGAGGGAGCGCATGCGTGTGGCAGGGGCGTACACACTTGCGGCTAGGGCGCACATGCATGCGGCGGGGGCTCCCATGTGTGCGGTGGGGGCGTACAACATGCGGTAGGGGTGTGCAGGGGTGTGCAAGGGTGTGAATGGTATGGCTACGTGCATGTGCTATAGCCCGTCGGCCATAAGCATGCGCGCGGGCTGGCCTGTTAGCTAGAGCACGCAGCGTGCATGTGAATATGGGTTTTTTCGATGATGATTATGGGAGATCCGTCGGTCCAATTTTGGCCTATCATATATCATTGAAATCATATTTTCAAGTACTATTCATTTGTATGGTCATCTTGACCAAATTCCTTTGTATATAAAAAGCTAGAATTGGACCCCTTCCCTCTCACGCGGGGATTTCTAGGGTTTCAGATCCGGGAGTGTTTCGGGGTTATCTGGGTAGGTAGGAGATGAATTTTAGGGTGTCTGGGTTAGGTGAGGGACTTTTCCAGGTTTCCAGCGGGATGGTCCCTGTGCACGGCATATGTGTGGGAAGGCGTGATTTTTCGAGGATGATTGCCAGAGATCCGTCAGCCAATTTTAACGTATCAAATATCATCGAAATCATATTTATAAGCACTATTCATCTATATAGTCATCTTAACCAAATTATTTTGTATATAAAAAGTCAAAATTAAACCTTCCTCTCTCCTACGTGGGGATTTCCAGGGTTTTGGGTATGGGAATGTTTCCATCAGCACCTCTATCTATCGAAAGTCGGAAGTCATGTCCAGGATCCTAATTTCATCATAACCAAAGGAGGATGACAAAATTGGGTGTCTACAGAATGCCCCTCTTTAGCCGAGGCCTATGCCAACGGTCGAAGGGCAAAGAAAAGAACAACCACATTTTGTCACCCGGAGCATATACTGTCGTCATCTTGCTCAGTTATGATGGAGTTGAAAAAATACAACAGATAATATCTCTAAAGTTTAAGGACTTACCTGGGCTGCCAATTAGGGGAAAGGAATTCGTTGCTCTTCAAATCCTAAGAAAAATTTACTACTTTGATCCTAATTCTTCCTTAGCTGGGCTTCGCATGTGCCAGTTCAAGGAATATGGTCTCCAAGCTGGGTCTGGACTATCTGGGACCAATGGTTATAAGAGAGGAATTCACTTCTCTTCCAATCTTGCAACAAGTAACAAATGTTTGATTCTTGGATTTTCCTTAGTTGGGCTTCACATGTGCTAGTTCAAGGATTTGGTCTATGAGATTGGGCCACTCAGATCCAACTCAAAGAAAAAGGGCCTCCTGGGGTCGGGTTAACAACATTGGGCCACATGGGGCTGGATAAAAGTGATTGGGCCACCTGGGGCCGAGTAAATGCACTTAGGCCACTTGGGGCCGAGTCAATGAGATTAGGACACCTGGGGCCGGGTCAATGATATTGGGCCACCTAGGGTCGGGTAAATTATGTCTTCTCTTGATTTTTGGTTTAGAATTTGATTCTTGAAGTTGATTTAGAATCTTTTGATTCTTAAAGCTTGATTTGGAATCTTTTTTTTTTTATATATAAAATGGGTCCCCTCCCTTGTTCATTCTTCATTCTAACTTTTCTGAGTGAAGTGAGCTCCTAGAACCCTTTAGTTTTTCTTGAAGTTTTTCCTCATGTTCTTGGTGTTCTTCATTTTGCTCTTGGAGTTCTTGAAGATATTCACCTTATTCTTGAGGGAGGAGCTATTTGGAGAATTTGACATTCTCATGGGCTTTTGTGCAATTTGGGAAACTTTATGGGGCTTTTTATAATTTTTAAAAGTTTCCAGGGCTTTTTACAATTTTTAAAATATGGCCGAAAGGAAGAAGATGAAGACTTTGGGAGAGATTCAGCTTGAGAGTTGCAGCAGTCCTTCCCATAGGGATGAGGGCCTAGCCGACTGGTATTCAGGGCAAACCCTTCACAACAGCCAGAATCACATTTGCAACTCCATATGGGGTTTCTGGGTATGTCTTTATATTTCATTCATTATTTTGATCATCTTTTATTACTGTTTTGTATTTTGTATTTTTTTTTTTTTTTTTTGCTTTTTGCTGCTTCTTTTCTTTTATTATTTATTTATTATTTCCATTAGCATGAGGGGAAGGAACCGCCTACCTTGGCCTCCTATGGCCATCCGAACATGGTTCAGTCCTGGCATAGGATGCTCCCTCGCAGGGTGAAGGAGATGGTTGATGATACCTATTTGTGCTGGATAGCTCTTTTAGAGACCTGAAAGTTTAATCCGGCATTGGTGGGGGCCCTGATGGAGCGGTGGTGGCCGAGTACTCACACTTTCCACCTTCTTGTTGGCAAGATCACCATTACACCTATGTGCTTCTATGCCTTGACGGGCATTCCATTTGGGAGTAGAACCATGACCCTACCCGCAGGATTCCCGACTGCCAAGGAGTTTACAGATCTAACCGGTATCACCATTAAAGCTGGCCAGACGTGCATCCACCTAGGGGAGATTAGTGCCTGAGGTGGAAATTTGGCCTGGGGGAGAATCCAGGCAACATGTCTCAGATAGCACGTTCCTTCCTACTGTTTTCCGTGGGTCAGTGCCTCTTCAGTGACCTCCGAGGGGGAGTAGATATCCGCCTGGTGTTCTTCCTCAAAGATCTTTGCATAGTTGATACCTGGGACTGGGGCGGGGTAGACTATGCATATCTCCTACGGTCCCTAGACCTACTGTCCTATAGGAATAAGGGCCTCAAGGGGGCAGGCTATATCATCCAGGTAACTTCCCTTCTCATATCTATTTTCTTTCAGTCATTTGGTCTGCACTTTCTTACTTTGATTTCTTGAAACAACCTTGGTGCTTTGAGCATCTGGGAACCATAGCCCCTAAACTAAGGGATCCTGAGACATCCTTCTTCCCATTGGCCACAAAATGGGGAGATAACCAGGTGATCCAGGCCTGATGCCATCCTTCAAGGACCACCGCTCGTTCTCTTTTGAACGATCTCGCTGAGGTATGCCATATCTGATAATGAAATTCTATTCGCCTGATGTTGTACTTACCCTTCCTTGGTTTTGCAAGCTACTTAGAGACCAATCCATGACCTTGTGTTTCTAGATTCCAAGAGAGTTGACTGGGTTCATCAACTGTCTAAGAACCAAGTTCTTTTCTAGGGCCTATGGGACCATGCCTAGTACTTAGGAGAGAGAGTGGTACCCCAGTGGTCAGACATCGATCCACGTCCTTCTCCCGGTCTTCCTCCACCCACTATGCATTGTCTAGAGATTGTCCCTATAGATGAGATGAAGTACTTAGTTAACAGAGTATGGGAGGACTCTTTTCTTGATCCAGATAGGGATTACAGAGCCTTCCTGGAGGAGAAGACAGTGTGCACCCCTCTCGGTCCCAATGGTCCAGTGGTATGTTGCCCTTTCTTGAGTATTTCCTGCAAATTCTTCCTTGTTTTGGTCTTGACTAATGTTCTTTCAGGGGTGAGTGAGACGTGTAGATCCTTCTTCTGTTCAGTCGCATGCCAGTGCTACCGATCCTTCACAAACAGGGCCCTCTTCTAGTGTCGGTGGGTCTCTCGAAGTTGCTAACGTCCCCTTTCGTGGCTTCCCTGCCTAGACCTATCCCAACATGGCCAACCCCCAGTCTCCCTCATCTTCTGGAGACGAACACAGATGTAGACACTTCCCTTGGGCTGCCTATTCCTTATGATTATGTGAGTATCTGATCATTTTCTAATTAACTCTTGACTTCCTTTGGCTGATATGCTCTTTCTCAGGTGTCCCCAGAGGTCTATGCCACGATTAGGAGGATGCACCATAGCTTGTGCAAGGTGATAGTTACTAAGGATCGAGAGATTACTTGGCAGGGTGCACTAATTAAGGACCTGACCTAGAGGCTGGAGCAAGTTGGAGTACCATCTGTGGACTCCCCGGTGCTTCATGAGGATGGTTCAGAGTACAGTTCAGATGATGGCTTCTGACCCATAGGGATTTGTTCCTGTATTTCTTGCAAACATAAACACATGGATATTTTCTTTCTTTTTTCTTTTTCCCTCCCCTTATTTGTTCATTATTTTATTTCAGTATCTCTATGAAAACTTACTTTTGGCATAAAGAAAATCTTTCTTCCTTTTTTTTTTTTTTTTTTTTTTGTTTGCAATGCTAAGGCACAATCAATTCCATAACTCAAGTCATAATTTGAATAATCGGGATAACAC
>NC_056557.1:11055689-11055810 GCF_013358625.1 Macadamia integrifolia
TTTCCATTAGCATGAGGGGAAGGAACCCCCTACCTTGGCCTCCTATGGCCATCCGAACATGGTTCAGTCCTGGCATAGGATGCTCCCTCGCAGGGTGAAGGAGATGGTTGATGATACCTAT
>NC_056557.1:11055830-11076315 GCF_013358625.1 Macadamia integrifolia
AAGGCCCTTGGTAGTCATCCCAGTCTGGATACCCATCATCCTTTCGAGAATCAGAGTCATCTCTATCCTTCTCATCTTTATTTTCGTCCTCATCATCATTGTCATCATCCTCTTCTTTGTTGATTTCACTCCCACTTAATTCTTCATCAAATTCCTCAAGACCATCAAATTTTCCAGCATCCAAATGCTTGTAGTATTCAGAGCATACAGACTGAAAGATTTCTATAGGGTTGGTCCTATCATTACTGGCTCGAAGTTGGACTAGTCTTGACTATCGTCCTTATTGTCACTTCCTATGTGGATTAAGCAAGTGTATTCTTTGATCTGCTCCCCTATGGCCAATGTGGTTACTGCTCTGAGAAGATCAGCTATAATCTCTTTAATTACCTTTGGATTGTCTTCTAAAGTTACAACAGACTAAATTAAAGAAGTGGGATCACTCTCCTGGTCTTCCCCTAATGCATTTACTAACCCTGTTGATGAAGTCATCTTTGGGGGAATCTGGTAGTGCAAGCATATGCTTCCAATCGTACCTGTCGGTCCATCCTTTTTTTGGGTTATACACTAAACATTGAGAATGGGATTAGTATGAGGGTGATGAGGGATATAAAGTGGGATGGTATGAAGATGATGTAATGTGAGAGGTAGGATATAAAGATTGGGGTTGATAGGATGAAGAGGTTCCTCCACTTTGATGGTGGGGGAAAGGTTGATGATATGGCGGAGGCTGAAAATGTGGCAGAGGCTGATAATGCGGTGCGGTGGATCTTCTGATGAGGAGGGATGGACGAGGGTACCCAATCTTCTACCTTCTTCTAGGGGTTCTTATGACTCCAACCCTTTGACTTATGATTTTCCTATAAGCACGGGCATTCATATGATTCTTCTGAGCTCTAGGTGCAATAAGTTGAGTAAGGTCACTCTCTGTAGTTTCTTCATCCAGATTGTTCACATGATTGGGGAGTGGATTGGTATTGACATTGGGAGGTTATTTGATCTTAACCTCAATGGTTTCATTGTCTACCAAGTCCTGAATTGCATGCTGTAAACCCTAACATCTTTCAATATTGTGCCTCTTCTGAGTGTGGTAGGCACAATACTCATGATCCCTGTACCAAGTTGGAGGAGGGCTACTGATCACTCTTAGAGCCACTATCCCTAGCAATCCTTACTTCTTTAACTTCTCATATGCGGCCATTATGGGCATTCCCATATCAAAAAACTGCCTTCTTAGGCGAGGAGCCTTTTGGGCGGGTGCATCTGCTTGTATTATGAAGGGCTGTGAAGAAATGGCTAGTGAGACTGACTGTTGAGCTGCACTTACTATATTAGTTTTTAGCCCTTTCCCCATCCGACTCGGGTGTTCTTGCTTGCAGCTTGGGAGGATCCTTGATATTGGGCCTCTCTCAGAATTCTGTTATCCACCCGTGTGCTGGTGGCTATCAAGGCATCAAAAGTTTGCAAATGTTGATAGCAAAGAACATCATAATAGGGCTTTGATAAGTTCTCTATTAACATCTCTACCTGCTCTGCTTTTGAAGGCCTATCTGCCATCTTGGCGGCCTTATCTCTGAATCTCATCAAGAAGGTGGTCAATCCTTCCTAAGGCTACTGCCTCAATGTCTCAAGCTCCCGATGTCTCACATCCACCTTAGTATTGTAGGAGTATTATTTTGTGAAGGCCTTCACCACCGTCGCCCAATTCTGAGTTTGTGATGACTCCAACTGTGTGAGCCACCTCAGTGCTGGTCCCGATAGAGTTAACATGAAAGCTTGCCCAATCTGATTATCTACAAGTTAACACGACTTGGCGATGCTGAGGAAGACCTTGAGATGAGCCTTGGGGTCTCCTGACCCATTAAATCTATTAGTCTGCCATTTAATTTTTTTTAGAATTCTCACTCCAGAGAAGAAACTCATTTCTCAGAATCCACTACGTGGCCTTTTGAGCCTTTTTCCTGCTCGAATCATGCTCTCCAACTTCTCTAACTGCTCTCTTAGCTTCCTTTCTTTCTCCATCTTCAGAGGCTCAAAGCGGACGTGTGGTGTAAATTCATCTTCTTCATCTTCGATCACTACCCTAGGAGGAGGGACCCTGGAATAGGCCCCTCGTTAACCATTCAGCCTGGTAGGTGAAGATCCTCTCTAACCGGTTGGTCTGACATGCTTTGGTTCCCTTGAGTCGACCCAGGAAGAATTCCCATGATGACCTGTAGCTCCATTCTAGTCTACATCTTCTATTGCTGGTGCCAACTCATTCTTGGGATCAGCTCTGGGAGGGTTCTGAACTGTATGTAGTATCTGAGCTATCCCTCTTTTGACTTCTGCCATTTCTGTCTACAAAGTCTCCACAGGACAGACCCAGGCCTATTCAGGTGTTTCCATGTTGGGTGGATCCATGCTTACTAGGTTGTAATCACCTGGTAGTAGACAATCTTGAAAAGATGGCGGAGGTGATTCTAGATTTAGGCGAGTCAACCGAGTACCCTAACATGTCCGAAGAGACCGTGACGAATACTTGAGGTGTGGAATTATGCCTGAACCAAAACTGATTTATTTTAGGATTCTTGAATTCCCAACCCCTTGTTTATACATTAACTAAATTAACAAACGTTAATTCATCCAAGGTCAGTCCGCTAAATGGTAGGGGTGGATAGGGTTTGATGCCCTTGGTCCACCCAATGCCATAAGCAGAAAGTTCATACAAATAGCTTGTTGGGAATATTCCCATAAGACATTCCATGTAATAAAGTCATGCTTTCCTTGCTCTTTTCCCACTAGGTGTCCTTCCTTCTGATTTTCTCAGGACTTGATGTGACTCTGGTGGGATTATCCCTGAGTCACGTATCTGGACATTTTCCGTAAGGAGGAGGGGCACCTTTTATCCGAAACCCACTTTAGGAAAGCAGTTCTTTACGATGGGAATATAGTGTAGGAACATTCCTTTTCAAGACGGCAAACAAGTTCTACAATTAGCTTGTGGCGCTTCTAGCTTCTTCATCTATTTTCTACATGATGCGAGCATGAGGTGGATGCAATAGGACCGATAAGGCTTCCTTGACAGGATCTATATACGTAAGGTACATGATCCTTTTAATATACCCATAGGTACGAGATCAAGGGGGTGACTTCCTTGCCCATTACTAGTGACTACACACGAGGTTAAGCAATTGACCATGGGGTGGTGGAACCGTGAGTGATTGTGTGCAAAAGTGTAATGAAGGGTAACCATCATTCGATCTCAGAATGCCGTAAAGTGCTCGAACCTCCTCGAGGGTGCTGTCACAAAAACAATATCCTCACCATTTGACAATACCTTCCACTCTTGTACTGGAAGCGAGTATCATTTGCTCTTAGAATACTCTCCATGACATGTGCTGACCTCCCCGAGGGTGTGGGCATGACAGGGAGCCCCTCACCAAATGATTTCACTTCGAGCAAGATGCATGATGTGGTTAGCAAATACAATTACAAACATAGGGTTAGCCAAACACTTTTTCAAACAAATGTGGAGGAAAATATTCTTGCATTTAAAGGTAGCATCTAGTATTGGAAGCTTGACATTTATCCCTAGCAAAGTCACCATTTTGGGGGTTGCGGCCAGAGAATAATGGACTATGCATCCCCATCGTCTCTCCTCTTTCTCTCTTCACCTTCATATGAGGGGGAGGGGTTCGAGTCGTGTATACTTCGCTTGCGGGCCCCTCACCGTCGTATCTCCACTTGGAGATATGTGAAGGCCTATTTCGTAAGAGTGTAAAATTCATCATTTGAGACGGGAGTTTTGATGATGGTCCAATTCGGGGATCAAGATCGAGATTATGTCAATAGGGTTTGGAGTGACCACTTAGGATTATGGGCCTAGGACTTAGGGGTGGGACCGATTCCTAAGAAAAGGGCCCCAAAATTTGGTCTGGTCCAGAGATTTGGGGTAAGTGTCAGGTTACAAAGTTGGAAAGGTGTTAAGCACCCAATCTGCCCGGTTCGATCGGTCTTCTTGCTAGATGCTTGAGAATGAACATTTTTCACAATTATTACTATTCCATATGTATGGTTAAGTTATCACACATATATACATTAATTGAATTCAAACTATTATATACACTAAAACAAGGCTTATTAGATATCTACATTATGCTTAAATGAGGAGAGAGATTATACCTGAATTTGACCCTTGTTTCGGGTCAAGAGGGGTGGGCCCCTAATTGGTACCGTCTTGGACTATCTTTCGTGTTCTCTCGGCTCAGGGGAAGATGATCTTGACCTCCAACTTCCTTTCTTGAGAGATGCTAATTGTGATGGTATCCAGACAAAGTTCCAGCTAGGAACAGTCGCTTTTGGATTTGGATTCAGACAGAGCTTCGGCTAGGGAAGGTTATTTCTGACTTTTGGATTCATATAGAGCTTCGGCTAGGGAAGGCTATTTTTAGCTTTGGATTCGGACAGAGCTTCGGCTAAGGTAGGCTATGTCTGAGCTTGGGATGAGGTGGCACTCCTACAGAGCTTCCACTACGAATGGCTATTTCTAGGCTCGGGATGAGGTGGCACTCCGACAGAGCTTCTGTCTAGGATAGGCTAAGGGAGGGCTAGGCTGAGGTGGCACTTTGGCAAAGCTTCCACTAGGAATGGCTATTTCTAGAAATATTCCAGGGACACTCGGATAGGGGTTCAGCTAGGAAAGGCTATTTCTGAAAAGAAAAACGCCGACCTCTAAAGTCCCGAAGAACACTTTGAAGATCCGAACAGATTTTCAAATCTTAACAAAGATGTCTTCGTAGACTTGAAGAACATCAAAAGGGGGGATTTTTATCTCAAGAACGCTCAAGAACACTCAAGGGAGGTGGCTCAAGAACATATTATTTTTGGCTAAAAACTGGATCTAACTAAAAATTTGGATTGAAGATCTTCAAGATCCCGAAGAACACTTCGAAGATCCGAATGAGTTTTCGGATCTTAACGAAGATCGTTCCGATGATCAGAAGAAAATCAAGAGGGGGGAGGGGAGGAAAGTTTCACTCTGAAAGGGGATTCTGGGTGTTGGTGTGTTTTTTCTAAGGGAGGGGGGTATTTATAGTTTTTTTCAGCCAAATAGGAGAGGGGGAATCCCTTTATCCAGTGGACGAAAGGGGAGGCTCTTGCCTAAAGTGAGGATATAGGATTTTTGTCCAATGGGTAATGGGGGGGTTGAAGGCAAAATGGGTGGGGAGGGTTTTTGTCTAGTGAATAAAAAGGGGGTTTTCAGAAAAAATGGGAGGAGAGAGAAATTTTAGCTGAAAAAATGTGTTTTTCAGAAAAACTGGAGGAGAGAGAAATTTTAGCCAAAAAAATGTGATTTTCAAAAAAAGGGAGGAGAGAGAAGGTTTAGCCAGAAAAGGTAGTTTTCAAAAAAAATGAGAGGAGGGAGGAGGGAGAAGGTTTAGGCAGGGAGTGCGGGTGATGTCACGGGTGGGCGAATGCATGGGTGTGCAGGCAATGTGAACAGCAGGTGCATGCACTCACGAGTGTGTGGGCAATATGCACGGTGTGCGGGCCACCTACGCATGGTGCAAGCACACTGTGCACGGCCATGCAGGCAAGGTGTGCACAGCATGCAATAGGGGCATGCACAACATGCGGCGGGGATGCATATGCGTGAGGTGGGGGAGCGCACATTGTGTGACGGGGGCACACATGCATGCAGCGAGGGCCCGCACAGTGTGCCGGAGGGGTGCGCACACGTGCGGTGGGGTAGTGCACATTGTGTGCCGGGGGCATGCACCTGTGTGGTGGGGGTGCACACATTGTGCGACGGGGGAGCGCATGCTATGAGGTGGGGGCGTGCAGCATGCGACAGGGGTGTGCAGGGCATGGCTGCATGCATGTGCTATAGCCCGCGGGCAGCGAGCACATGCGTGGGATGGCCTGTTGGCCAGAGCACGCAGCGCGCACGCGAATATAGGTTTTTTCGATGATGATTACGAGAGATCTGTCAGTCTAATTTTGGTGTATCATATATCATCAGAATCATATTTCTGAGCACTATTCATCTGTATGGTCATTTTGATCGGATTCCTTCATATATAAAAAACCAAATTGGACCCCTTCCCTCTAGCGCAGGGATTTCTAGTGTTTCAGCCCTGGGAGTGTTTCAGAGTAATCTAGGTAAGTAGGAGATGAATTTTAGGGTGTTTGGGTTAGGTAAGGAATTTTTCTAGGTTTCCAAAGGGACAGTCCATATGCAGGAAGGTGTGATTTTCCTGGGATGATTGTTGGAAATCCGTCGACCCAATTTTGATGTATTATATATCGTCGGAATCATATTTTTGAGCACTATTTATATGTATGGTCATCTTGACCGGATTCCTATGTATATAAAAAGTCAAAATTAGACCTTCCTCTCTCCCCACATGGGGATTTCCAAGATTTTGGGTAGGCAAATGTTTCCATCAGCCACTCTATCGGTCGAAAGTCGAAAGTCGCGTCTAAGATCCTAATTTCATCATAGCCAGAGGAGGGTGACAAAATTGGGTGTCTACACAATGTTAGAGACTCTTGTGGAGTTCCAATCTCTAGGGAGCAACTTTATTTACTTCACTAAATCTGATTCTCTAGTGCCATTAGTGGGTTACATTTATTGGTGGAAGATAAAACGAGTGAATTAATATGCATCCATATGGATCAATGGGATTAGGAAACTACTAGTTTAATAAAGAGAATACTAGGAAGGAAATTAAATTAGTCTTTAATCTATCGACTATAATGTCTTCATAGAGAATAGGTGATGGAAAAATGACTACCATAGGATAAAATATTCTAAATTGCTAGAACAGTGAATTATGAATGAAAACCTTGAAATATTTCAATGATATAGAACATATTTATACACATGAGAATACTAACTTAGGAGAAATACAGAATATCCACCTACCATCTATAGAATATAAACTTGCCATATGTTATAGTTGTGCAATGGTAGGATATCATTTCCTGCCATAACTATGGTGAGTATATATGGTAGATATGTGTATTCACACCTACCATATGTGTGGAGAGAAGAGATAAGCAGCCTGACTGTATCTTAGATTACAGCCACCTCACTTACCATAAATATGAGAGTGATATATGGCAGATGGCTGTATCAAAGGGATATAGGATATCTTGATTACATCCACCTCACTTGCCATGTATATGCAGGTTGAGATATGGTAGATGGCTATATCAATGGGGTACATAATATGCGGTTTCCTCTTTGGGAAGGTCGATCCATATTGGCTGATATAAATAATAATTATTTGTTTTCTGTCACCATTTGTTCTTTTAGAGACAACTTCCCATCCTAGAGACAGTTTGCACACCCTCACAGGTCCAGTACTTGTTGTATTCTTGGGTGTCACAACTTCCTCCCTTTCGACACAACGTCCCCGCTGTAGCCCCACACGCTTTCGTGGTCTGCTCTGATACCATTTGTAATGGCCCGGCCCCATAAACCTTGCACAATATTGTCCTCTTTGGCCCATGGGCCTCAAAGCTTTAAAACGCCTTGTACTATGTTAAGGAGGCTAGAGGTTATTAACTAGCCCAGTATTCTCTCCTCAGGCAATGTGGGACTAAAGTTTCCACATCCTCACCGCTCTCCCAAGCGGGTCTGATACTTGCCGTATTCTTGGGTGTCAATCTTTGTATGTGTGCATGTGTGATATATATATATATATATAGAGAGAGAGAGAGAGCGAGAGAGAGAGAGAGAGAGAGAGAGAGAGAGAGAAAACAATGACGTTTAAGGAAATCGCGATAATTTTTATTTGTTTTTATCTCTTTTTCTTACCACATCATAGGGAGCAAGCTTTGCCATGGAAGCTGCCATAAGACAATAGAATATTGTCACAAGCACAACTGAACCTAACCAATTCATTGCCATGGTTGACACGGCATCCTATCCAATATACCTCAGATTCCATTGAAAACCCCTAGGATTCATAATGGGAAGAACCCACCAGTGTACTTTGGATCTAATTGCCATGTATAATTCCTCCAATCACCTTTCCACAACCCAACCACTATCATGAATTCAATGAACCATATCTGGATCATTGTTAGCATGCTTTTTTTGATTTTGAGTTCTCCTTTGTACTGAAAAAAAGAGGTGCAACGATGAAAGAGACGAAGGAATGAAACTGAAATTGTATACTAAAGCAAAAAAATGAACACATGGGTTCTGAGAAAATAGAGAAATAGCCCAAATCCCAGTGAGAAAAAATCGACTAACCCCCCCTCCCCCTTTTCTTTTCATAGGCAGTAGTTTCGGGAAAACCAAGTCCGGCAACAATGTCAAACTAACAGAACTAGAGTCCTCTAAAACAGAGCATGGCTCTACAAAGAGTAAGCTGAGGAAGAAAAATTAAATTATACCAATCATAGTACCCAAATAGGCAGTGAAACTCCTGGCAACCGTGGCATTAGAAAATATGTACGCCCTCACAAATTTTCACCCATCAAGAAAGCCGCGGATTCACTTCTAAATTAGCTCAATGACATGATAAAAAGGAAACCAAAATAGAGAAAATTAAAGCACTCGCTTTGGTGTTTCATCCATCACTTGACTGTAGGCTTGCAAGCTCGAGAACGACGACCCTTACTGCTCCAACCCAGCGAGCATGTGTGTGTGTGCACTCTGAATACCCTCCCCTCCATCTATGCTTGTGTTTTGTGTGGCTTTAGAAGCAAGGGACGAGGGAGATGACGGGCGGTTGGAAACAAAGAAATAGCGCAAGGTTGGAAGGGACACAGAAAAAGGGGCAGAGGAGATGGCGTCATTCTGGTACATTGAGGAGAACATGAGTAATGAAGAGTTCTAGTTTACATTTAAGGCCTTCATTGGTAAGGATCAAAAGTTTCAGATGGAGGAAGAATGCATGGACGAACAACATCAACCGGGGCAAGGTGAGGGTTTGCAAAGGCGGCCATGGTTTGTTACGTTCCATAGAAAAAGAGAAAGTAAGAATTGGATTCCACTTCAATTAATAAAATAGAATAAATAACTTAGAAGACTAAAAATTTTGAAAAATTAGAAAGGATCCTTGGGAAAAAAGGGTAAATTAGGTATTTTAAAAAGGTGGGAGTTTCCTTTGGTGGGGGGGGAGAATCAGATGTGAAAGTTAGGGTAGGGGAGTTTGAGTGAATATAAGGTATAGAGGTGTGATAAAACTTGACACAACAAGTGTGTGCCTACTTTCCAGGTCTTCCGAATTACATTATAGGTTTGTTGTTCAATCATTTATTTATTCTTTCTGTATAATTACAATTAGTTATCGAGATTAGTAGCAAGAAAAAGAAAAAAAAAAGGAAGGTGAATGACCTACAAATTAGTAAAATTTGATGATTCTCTTTTTTTATTTTTTTTTATTTTTGCTAAAGATGGTTATTCAGGCCTTCGGCCCGACTAGTCCCACAGGCCCATACTGACCCACAACCGCATGGATCGGGTCATACCGGGGTTGAATGAAAGCCATTCAACTTTCACTGAAAGTAGCAAAGAGCAACAAACACCCCAGTGTGAGTGGCCCAAGGTGTGCCTAGTGGGAGTCGAACTTAGGAGTCGAAATTTGATGATTCTCATTATGCACTTGGATGGTGTATTGAGGTTCTCCATAGAGGGTTAGTGGTCAAGCACTAATCCTTTGTATTACTATAATAACATTGCTAATTAAGGCCTAGACACCTAAAGTTATGTAGTTTAAAAAAAATAAGGGACATTTCCATCCACCTCCCATTCCATTTGTGCTTATTACACCCAACCCCCTCACTTTTCATTTATTACAAAAAAACTTGTGCCTAACTAACACCATAAGTCAATGACCATTTTATGCTTATTACATCTTCAACTCTAAAATCCCAAACTTGGTCTTGAATCCTATCGGTTTAAGCGTACAATGATGTAGAGAAAACAAGCTTGGCCCAACATATATACCAGCAGCGATGTCAGAATCCCAAGCTGGCTCCGGCATCGATCACGTTCAAAGCCCATCCCCATCCCACTTTTGATCATCCAAACGACGACAAGAACGACGCCTCTGCATTAATCTGCAAGCCCACAAAATGAAGTCACCACCATCAATTTATAAAAAAAACCGAGAACATTATGGCCCCACTAACAATTCCACTACCACCCTAAATCTTCAATCTAGGTTTGGATGGTCTTCTCCTCCTTTTTGTTCCCATCCTACTCTAAAGCTTCCCATGAATTTTTCACTTTTAACTTTCAAGATCTAATACCTAAAATAGTATAAATTTTGAAAGGAAAAGGTCTCATAGTTATTTTGTTCCTTTATTCCTCTTTCTCTTTGCATAACAGAGACGAACAAAGGGAGAGAACCACCAATGGGGTTTTCGGAAATCGCTAGAAAGATAAAAAAGAATGGATTCAAAAGGAAGGAAAAGAGTTTTCATGGGAAATTATATTATCTTTCTTTATTACTACATCGTAAGGAAAAAGCTTTGCCATGGGAGCAACCATAAGACAATAGAAAATCGTCACAAACCCGAAACGCCAATTGGGATGTCTTTTGTAGGATTGCTGACCTCTTCTATCATCATTGACACGGCATCATATCCAATATAGTTCCAACATGCCATCGCTGTTCCATTAAGACAAACAATTAAGTTTAAATTAGTCTGCTTGTTGAGATAAACTCGTTGACTCCCTAAACTCGTCAGCCGCCATGAATGGAGACGACAAAGTTGAAGGGGGCAGCGGCTAAGGGTTCATGACCAAGTTTGGGATATTAGGGTTGAAGATATAATAAGGGTAAAACAGTCATTGACTTAGGATGTTTTAGGTAAAGATATTATAAGGTAAAATAGTCTTTTCAATTCCAAAACTAACACCTCACTCACGGTTTTAGCTAGGCATGGGTTTATTTGTAATAAACAAAATATAAGGGGGATGGATGTAATAAGCGAAAACGGCAAGGTAGCTAGATGTAAATTTCAAAAAAATATACAAATAAAACGTTTAAATATATTAACTACTTCTATTATCCAATTGGAATCAAACTATATCAAAACTTAATTGGGAAAGGCATGGTTCTTCAAATTTAAGGTTCAAGATAGACCTGATTAGGGAATTGATTTGAATGTACCAATACCCTCAATACTTAAACTAAAAGAGAAAGAAAGGAAATATGATAGAAAACAAAATACAATGCATTTTGGTAAATTGTTGATCCGATGGAAACATTCCTTTATCATGCTTTTGGCGTCTAGGGTTTCGTTTATGATGTGCCCATTTCTTCCATCTTGTTCTTCTAATAAACAATGGATTTTGCATCTTTGGAACTTCCTGAAGCAAAAATAACTTCAATAATGAGAGTGATAATATTAGCAAAAAGAATAATAATGGTAATAACAAATACAAACAACCAAGTCAATGAGAGTAAAAAGATAATCTAAATTATTGATAGTGAAAAAATTCGTAGTTTCTAGCCTATTACAAATTAAGATATTTGTTAGACCGGTACCAGAGGATTAATGCTTGTACATGCTCAGTTTGTCCAACATTAGAAAGTTATAGCACATGATGTAAATCTTTTTCATTTTTATTTTATTTTTTTTGTGAGACAAATGAGTGCTCCTAGGTAGTGATCATAGCCCCTAGGTGAAGCCTCCATTCAGCAAGCAATGATTCCACAGAACCAATGAGCAATAGTAAGGTGTGCCGACTTGAACTCACAATCAACCTACTCGAGCGGTGATAGGACAAGGGCTTCCTTCCACTAAGCTACCAATCCCATTGGCCACACGATAGAAATCAAACATTTAATGAAAACTAATGACTGATTTATATTCTTACTAGGAAAAAAAAAATCTAATAGAGGAAATAAATAAGACACCCATATCTTAAAGCCTATTGGCATAATTGCTGTTAATATAACAACAATCCTAAAAAGAACTGTGGATTTTCTCAAAAACAATAGTCATCATTGATAGACAGCAAAATGGAATGTCAAGAGTTTTCAAGGTTCTTATATTGACATGAACTTCGCAATTCAATAGGAAAGAAAATAGAAGGGACTTATGAGGCCCGTAAAAAGGATAAGGTTTCATTTTAGTGGTTTCATGAATTTAGGAGAAAGTTGTAGATGCTAGGAAGAGGGACCATAATTTGGAATCCGTGCTGAATCAGTTCCTACCAATTTTGATTCCAACTAAACGGTCCCAAAAACCTAAGAATCAGCACCTCAGATCTAAAAACCTAACAACTCTGGCACAAAAGCCCTAGAATCTGCCTCTTTGGAACATTATGAATAGGGATCGGTCATGGTTGATTTTCATCCAAATTTTCCAATTTGACTGACTTGATTCCAATTATTGAAACAACGCTTAACACACCCATTAGTAATAGTTAGAGTAATGAGGCCACAACTTATATAAACAAGAAAACATTTTACCCATGTAGCTTACACACGAGAAAAAAAAAAAGGGAAAAAGAAAAGAAAAACCAATGTATAGAAGACCTAGAACTTAAACAAAGAGAAATTTCACATACAAATTAACTTTTATTTTCTTCTAGTTTCACATCAAATACATGTATATAAAAAAGATAAATAAATAAAAGTTACTATCTGCTAATAAAATATAACAGAAAAAAATTATAATAACCTATGTGCCATAGCAAGATGATGATCCATAGATAAGAATTCTCCCGCCCCCTCCTTTTAAGACTAATATAGGCGGATCATTGCATGTCTCACAGTTCAAAATTTTGGGGTTAAATTAGTCGATTAAGATTGGAAGTGAACATGATCGATCCTGATTCTAGTCAATTCAAGATGGTCGATTCATACCAAGAAGAGTTTTTAGATCTGATGGTCGATTCTAGAGTTCTTGGGACTGATTCTAGCCGATTTTGATCAGATCCAGATTGAATAAAAATAGGCATGGACTGATTCGATCCTCTTCATTTCCGATTTAGGATGAATCAAATCAGAATCGATCAGGATCAATCCCAACAACCTTAGAATCTGCTCCTTAGATCTTAAACTAGCAAATCCTATTAAAAAAGCCATAGAATATGTAGCTCTAGAACTTCCAGATTTGGGATCACCTATAGTTGATTCCAATCCAAATCAGCCTATTTGACCGATCCAATTCCAATTATTGGAACAAAACTTAACATAACTATTAGTAATGGTTAGAGTAAAGAGACAAAAATTTGCACAAATAATAAAACCTTCTACCCATCATGTTGTAAACAAAAACAATAAATAGCAAATATCTAGAAGAGACGAAGAAAATTTCACACATAACCCTTTATTTTTTTCTAAGTTTCCATCAAATATATGCAAATAAAAAAATAGAAGCAACTAGCTGATTATTTAAAAAAGGAAAGGAGAAAAAATTAGCTTAATTTCCATAGCATGATGATAATCTATGGTTCAAGATTCCACCCCACCTTTTAAGATTAATTATGGAGAGCCTCATTACATGTACTCATGGTTTAAACATTTGGGAATCAGACCGATGAACCAGTCGATTTGGATTGGAAGCGGCTTTGATCGATCCCAATAATCCCAATACAAGCCTATTCCATATAGTTGATTCATGCCAAAAAACCCTGGAATCACTAAGTTTTTAGATCTGAGCCATAACACTCCCAACAGTGGCAACATAAGATAACATCTTGCTTGAGGGTTCACCGATTCAACAGCTGCACCAAGAATATCATTCATAGCAGTAGCCGTTAAGGGCTCTCTCACTGGGATAAGATGCGGTTTCAGCAAGCAGAAAGGGATATGCAAACCAGGAGACGGGCCATCATTACCTTCCAATCCGCAATGATCATGATCTCCAAACACCACCGGAGCCTAAAGAGAGGAAACCCCAATCGCCATCATGAAAAAAACTCTATTCGACCCACCATACTGGAGTAATAGTATAGATTAAAGAATATGGCCCTTTTCTCCTTACTTCAGAAATATACTATAAGCAGATGGAAGTCTTTTCCTTTTCTCACGAGCTGCCAAAGTCCAAGCAAAATATTCAAATTTAAGGTTTAAGAAAGACTTGATTAGGAATTGATCTAAATGTACCAATACCCTCAATACTTAAAGTAAAAGGGAAAGAAAGGAAATATGATAGAAAAAAATATACAGCATTCTGGTAAATCGTTGATTCGTTCGAAACATTCTTTTATCATGCTTTTAGCATCTAGGGTTTTGTTTATGATGTGCCCATTTCTTCCATCTTGTTCTTCTAATGAGCAATGGATTTTGCATTCTTGGAACTTATTGAAGTAAAATGTAATAACTTCATTAATGAGAGTGATAATATTAGCAACAAGAACAATAACGTTAATGGTAATAATAAATACAAACAACCAAGTCAATGAGAATAAAAGGATAATCTAATTCATTGATAGTAAAAAATTAGTACTTTCTAACCCATTACAATTTAAGATATTTGTTAACGTGGTACCAGAGGATTACTGCTTGTACATGCTCAATTTGTCCAACATTAGAAAGTTATACCACTTGATGTAAATCATTTTTTTTTTTTTTTGGAGACAAAGAGTGCCCCTAGGTAGTGATCATAGCCCCTAGGTGAAGCCTCTATTCGGCAAGCAGTGCTTCCACAAAACCAATGAGCGATAGTAGGGTGTGCCGACTTGAACCCACAACTAGCCAACTCGAGCAATGATGTGGGCAAGGGCTTCCTTCCACTAGGCTACCAGTCCCGTTGACCACACGATATAATCAAACATTCAATGAAAACAACTAATGATTAATTCATATTCTTACTAGAAAAAAAATCTATATGAGGAAATAAAGAAGGCACCCTTGTCTTAAAGCCTATTGGCAAAATTGTTGTTAATATAACAGCAATCCTAAAAAGAATTGTGGGTTTTCTCAAAAACAATAGTCATCATTAATAGACTACAAAATCAAGTGTCAAGAGTTTTCAAGGTTCTTATATTCATGTGAACTTCAAGATTCAATAGGAATGAAAATAGAAAAGACTTATGAGGCCCATAGAAAGGATTAGGTTTTCATTTTAGTGGTTTCATGCATTTAGGAGAAAGTTGAAGATACTAGGAATAGAGACCATAATTTGGAATCCGTCTTGAATTGGTTCCTGTCAATTTTGATTCCAACTAAACAGTCCCAAAAACCTAAGAATCAGCCACTCAGATCTAAAAACCCAACAACTCCGATGCAAAAGCCCTAGAATCTGCCTCTTTGGAACTTTCTGAATAGGGATCAGTCATGGTTGATTTTGATCCAAATTGTCCAATTTGACCGACTTGATTCCATTTATTGAAACAATGCTTAACACACCCATTAGTAATAGTTAGAGTAATGAGGCCAAAATTTACATAAACAAGAAAAACTTTTACCCATGATGCTATAAACAAAAACAAAATAGCTACAAAAAAAAAAAAAAATGCATAGAAGACCGAGAACTTAAACGAAGAGAAATTTCACATACAAATTAACTTTGATATTCTTCTAGTTTCACATCAAATAGATGTAAATAAAAAGAAAAAAACAAAAAAAAAAGTTGCTAGCTAGTCATTTAGAAAAAGATAACAAAAAAATAATAATAACAATAACCTAATTGCCATAGAAAGATGATGATCCTTAGACAAGAATTCTCCCCCCCCCCTCTCTCCTTTTAAGACTAAATATAAGAGGATCATTACATGTCTCACAGTTTAAAAATTTGGGATTAAATTAGTCAATCAAGATTGGAAGTGATCAGATCGATCCTGATTCTATTCAATTCAACACTGTCGATTTGCGCCAAGAAGAGTTTTTAGATCTGATGGTCGATCTAAGGTTCTTGGGACCGATTCTAGACAATTTTGATCAGATCCAGATTGGATCAAAATAGGCATGGATTGATTCAATCCTTGTTGTTTCCGACTTAGGATGGATCAAATCAGAATCGATCATCAATCCCAACAACCTTGGAATTGGCTCCTCAGATCTTAGACTAAGCAAATCCTGTTAAAAAACCCATAGAATATGTAGCTCTAGAACTTCCAGAATTGGGATCACCTACATTCGATTCTGAGCTAAACCAGCCTATTTGACCAATACAATTCTAATTATTGGAACAAAACTTAAAATAACTATTAGTAATGGTTAGAGTAAAGAGACAAAAATTTATACAAATAATAAAACCCTCTACCCATGATGTTGTAAACAAAAACAACAAATAGCAAATGTCTAGAACACATAGAACCTAGAAGAAGAAAATTTCACATATAACCTTTTATTTTCTTCTAAGTTGCAATCAAATATATACAAATAAAAAAAAATAAAAAATAAAAAAAAGAAGAAGAAGAAGAAGAAGCAATTAGCTGATCATTTAAAAAATGAGAAAATAAAAAATTAGCTTAATTTCCATAGCAAGATGATAATCTAGGGTTCAAGATTCCACCCCTCTTTTAAGACTAATTATGGGGAGCATTATTACATGTACTCATGGTTTAAACATTTGGGAATTGGATCGATGAAACGATAGATTTGGATTAGAAGCCGCTTTGATCGAGCCCAGTAATCCCAATACTAACATATTCGATATAGTTGATTCATGCCAAAAGACCCTGGAATCGCTAAGTTTTTAGATCTAAATTCTCGATTCTAGGTTCTTGGGATGAATTCTGATCTGATCTAGATCGCAGTGAAATCAGCATGGATTTGACCCCTAATTCCTTGATTTGAGATGCTATGTGTATGGATCATGTACGTACTAAGACTAGTTTGATGTGTAAAATATTTTCAAAATAGAAAATAAAGTAACAAAATTGAAAATAAATCCATTACAACGTAAAAAATAAATAAAATCCATATTGCATGTAAAATCGTGCTTGAAAAATGAAAAATCTCATAACCAAATGTATTAGAAGGTCTAAAGTGGAATACAAGCAAACAATTATAAAAATCTATCGATAACGAGTTTAAAGGTAAGAGAGGCCTTACTTCCATTCTCGCATGTTTTAGGTTGCAGAAAAAGAACTTAGCTTGCAACAAACCATTTTAAGAAAAGAATCCTTCTTTGAAATGAATTCAAGGAAGGATACATATGATTCTCTAGTGCAAAATGGAATCTTTTAGTGGATGCTATGAAATTGAAAAGGATTTGCAGGTGGCAATTAGGGTTTTGGCTGGGGAAGAATAAGGATAATAGAAGGAAGAGAAATGTTGAAATTTATAAGCGAAAGTAGTTTCTAGAATCAACAAATGTAACACATGCATTTACCAAAATACCCTCATAGTACACTATCACTTGACACCCTAACCAAAGAAGTTTCTAGAATCAACAATGTATCACATGAATTTACCAAAATACCCTTATAGTACACTATCATTTGATACCTTAACCATTTAGCGAATAACTATCAGTATTAATGGCCAATAAAACTAGCCTGATTCACTAACCCAAATCCAGACTTTGTTAATTTGTTCATTTTTGTAAGAGAAGTTGGAGTCTATTTTTTTCCCTTTTTCCTTATAGAGAGAAATATTTACGGAAACATTATTTACAAAAGAATGAAAAATTAACACATCTTCAAAGTAATGAGAGTATCCAAAAGAAACCAAATGAAAGGAATGCACTATTAATTAAGGGAGAGGGTTCTTTGAGCAAACAGAGGGGACTCTACAGTCTCTCACAATGATATATTTAATCATTCTTTTTCATATAAAAGAATTGATAATAATCCGATTTGAGAGGTCATGCAATACGCCTGAGGCTTAGAGAACCTTTTTTCCATTAATTAATTATAAAACCTATATCTTCAAAACTTTATTCCAGATTGGAAAAAATGATTGCTTGTTAAAGAATTACTATTCACAAATTTATAGTGTGTCAAAATTTTTATTTCACACCACACAATAGCAATAAAATTTTGGTGGTCAAGATTGTCTGGTTGTGTATCCCTTGTACTTGCAAGGAGGGATAAGAGTACATGTGAGGGCATCGACATGAATGGGATTATTTATTTCACTGGGGGTGGGTGGTAATTTCCTATGTTCCTTTGACTATTTGTAGGGGCCATATGACCACGAAATGTTTTTTTTTTTTTTTTTTTTTTCTCCATTTTTAATATTATTCCCTTTATAATTTATAAGGCGACAACACAATCACAACCAAAACCTTATCCCAACTTAATGGGGTCGGTTACATGGGGATACCAAGCAAGGACTAGCGCAAGGCTCCATGCAAAAAGATTGGCGGGTTATGGCTAATCATAATAAGTGCTGACTGTCAACCTGACGCACAACTACAAATCCACCACAAGCTTATAATGACAAACTATAATAAGGTACTGGTTGTCTACTTGACGTACCATATAGATCAATCAAGCCAATATGTTTTATATGCATTACGTCCACTACCAAGATAAGTCATCACCCAACCTGCTTTCATGAAAGGAGGAATGAGATAACAAAATTTTGATAGCCCCACTAAGCACGAAAGTAACATCTCGAACACACATCTCCGCATTGAAAACTATGTAATCACATACAACTCCGCATTAAAAGCTAGATACGCAACCCACAACTCAAGCCAAAGGTATCTACGAATGGCAGTTCAATGCACCAGTACAAAGCCCACCACCACAAGCGCACCAATTGCAACTCATATGCATTACGTCAACCACCAAGGCAATCCACTACAGACCTACTACAATGTAATAAGGTTTTGATATAAGGAAGCCTGGTAGCCCATCCGCTTTCCTCCTGACTATTTCAACACTCTTTGACTCTCTTTTCAAAGTCCTTTACATCTTTCCCTAGCAGTACTTGTTCGCTATCTGTCTCTCGCCCATATTTAGCCTTGGACGGAATTTACTGCCCGAGTGGGGCTGCATTCCCAAACAACCAGACTCACCGACAACGCCTCGTGGTGCAACATCTATATGGCTATGTCACCTTAAATGCTAGCATCTATATAGTCAATGGGAAGCAGGCCAGCTTATGAGTTTATCAAATCTACTGTCCCCAAAGTTTGGAGATTAATTGGGTATATAAACATCAAACAGGTAGATATTGGTTTTCTTATCTTCTAGTTCGTCTGTGAGGAAGATAAACTACATGTGCTCGAGGAGGGACTGTGGAGATTTCAACTGTATCGGAGTTTAGGGGAGACCGCTCATTGTTTTGCCATAGGATTCAAATTAAATACCCCCACTAAAGAAGGTGGAGATTTCAACTGTGCCGGTCTGGTTGAGGCTGCTGGCCCTCCCATTCCACCTCCGGTCCCCTCAATGTTAAGCTTAATTAAAAGCGTTGTAGGAGTACTTCCTCGTTACACTGACCAAGTCACCCTCTCCAAAGAGAAGTTATCTTTTGCCAGACTCTGTGTGGAGATCAAAGCTACTATTGAGCCGTCCAAGACTCTCTGAGTCTACCTCGAAGGTGGTTCTTTGTTCGAACAGGAAGTTGTATAAATGGGTTCCTCCTTGATGCTCATCATGTTGTGTCTTCTATCACTCATCAAGCCAATGAAGGAGACCCAACGTTGCTCCTCTTCCCCTTAACATGCTTCCAAGGAGGGTCCTCCCAACTATAGTACTCTTCCTTGATCATCTTGCCACTTCCTTCTGAAAACTTCAATCTGCACATCTTTCATGCCTTGCATCAAGACCTTCACGATATTGTTCCAACATTGATGGTTTTCCCTGGCCTGATTTCTTACTTTGAGTAACAAAATTTAGTTCTCCACCATGAGTTCCTAAGAATGGAAAGATACATTAGAAGGATTGAAATATATCCTTAATAAAAATGTCTCTAGAATGTCGATAAAACATTATGATGAAAAGGTCTTTGCAAGGTTGATGATAGGCTATGATAAACTACGTGATCATGAAAAAACTATAATTCTTGATATTGCATGCCATTTTATTAGATGGATAGCAGAAGAAGCAGTTTTAATATGGGAAGCTTGTGAGTTGTGTCTAAGATTAGCCGTAAAGAAAATCACTCAAAAGCACCTCCTTCAAATCGATGATGTTGAGAAATTGAGGATGCATGATCAACTTACTTTTATGGGAAGAAGAATTATCTCTAAAGGCAGTTACGGGATACATTAAAAAAAGATATGGTAAGGGATATATTTCTTTTGTTCGTTTTTATTATAAATAGTTATTTAATCCTAATATGGGTTTTCACTCTCTGTGATGGCAACATACTTACACACAACCTAGATAAGAGTGAGTTTAAGCAACCATATTGTGCAAAAATTCAAAGGTTGGGACCACCTTTAATCCACCCCTCTTAGGTCCGCACAAAAGTGGGGCTGCTACGGAGGTATTGCCCTTTAAACATATAATCTTAGTTTGTCATGATAAATTACTGCTAATTACAAGAGAATAAACCAACTACAATAAATATAAGGAGCATTAAATAAAGTTGTAAGGCCTTGCTTCTTCTTCTTACTTTCTTTCCTTTTTTTTTTTTTTTTTTTTTTTTTTTTTTTTTTTTTTTTTTTTTTTTTTTTT
>NC_056557.1:11076335-11096168 GCF_013358625.1 Macadamia integrifolia
AGTACATTACATCAAATTTTCTTTGCTTCAAATACTATCGTTTCTGAAGTAAGAAAGTCAAATGGCTGAAGGTATCATCCTTAATCAAAATATTGAATTTGAATCCGAAGTTGATTTAAGATGTGAAGACTTGGCGAAAATATTGAATTTAAGATTTCTTGATGTTCACGATGCTTACAACCACAATAGGGTTTTGACGTGCCTTCCTTCTAAATTAAGATAATTCAGTTGCACCATGGCCCTTTGAAAATTCTACCAGCCATTTTTTATCATGAGGAACTTGTTCATTTTGAATTATCATTGAGTGATATGAAACTATCTTAAAATGATATACCTCAAAATAAATAAATAAAATAATGTATGGTAAAATATATTTTTATTTTTTCACTGGTTTTATTATCAAATAATGTAGAGTTATAGTTCAATATCATTTCTTTGTTTGATAGCAGTTTCAAAATTTGAAGGTTCTTTAATGCAGCCTTAATTGAAACTTGGGATCAGGGGAGTCGAAATTACGTTGCCTCTATGACAAGGAGTTGATTAATTGAACAAGAAAAAGAGACTCGAACTTGCAAGGTTAGAGACTCTTGTGGAGTTCCAATTCTCTAGGGAGCAACCTTATTTACTTCACTAAATCTGATTCTCTAGTGCCATCAATGGGTTACATTTATTGGTGGAAGATAAAACAAGTGAATTAATATGGATCCATATGGATCAATGGGATTCGGAAACTAATAGTTTAATAAAAAGAATACTAGTAACGAAATTAAATCAATCTCTAATATGTCGACTATAATGTCGTCACTGAGAATAGGTGATGGAAAAATGACTACCATAGGATAAAATATTCTAAATTGCTAGAACAGTGAATTATGAATGAAAACCTTGAAATCTTTCAATGATATAGGACATATTTATATACATGAGAATACTATATTAGGAGAAATAAAGGATATTCATCTACCATCTATAGAATATAGACTTGGCATATGTTATGGTTTTCCAATGGTAGGATATTATTTCCTACCATAACTATGGTGAGAGTATATGGTAGATAGTTGTGTGTATTCACACCTACCATATGTGTGGAGAGACAAGATATGCAGCCTAACTGTATCTTCTATTACAGCCACCTCACTTACCATGAATATGAGAGTGAGATATGGTAGATGGCTGTATCAAAGGGATATAGGATATCTTGATTACAGCCACCTCACTTGTTGTATATATGCAGGTTGAGATATGGTAGATAGTTGTATCAATGGAGTACAGAATATGCGGTTTCCTCTTCGGGAAGGCCGATCCATATTGGCTGATATAAATAACAATTATTTGTTTTTCATCAACATTTGTTCTACTAGAGACAACTCTAGAGAAAGTTTGCACACCCTCACCGATCTCCCAAACCCCCTGGTATTTGCCGTATTCTTGGTAGAGATACCTCATCGATATCCCAAGTGGGTCCAGTACTTGCCGTATTCTTGGGTGTCACAACTTCCTCCCTTTCAACACAACGTCCCCGCTATGGCCCCACACGCTTTCTGGGTCTGCTCTGATACCTTTTGTAATGCCCCGGCCCCATTAACCTTGCACAATATTTTCATTTTTGGCCTGTGGGCTTCAAAGCTTTAAAATGCGTTGTGCCATGTTAAGGAGGCTAGAGGTTATTAACTAGCCCAATTTTCTCTCCTTAGGTGATGTGAGACTAAAGTTTGCACCCCCTCACAGATCTCCCAAACGGGTCCGGTACTTGTCGTATTCTTGGGTGTCAATCTTTGTTTGTGTGCATGTGTGATATATATATATATATAAAGAGAGAGAGAGAGAGAGAGAGAACAATGGCATTTAAGGAAATCACGATGATTTTTATTCGTTTTTTATCTCTTTTTCTTACCACATCATAGGGAGCAAGCTTTACCATGGAAGCTGCCATAAGACAGTAGAATATCGTCACAAGCACAACTGAACCTACACACCAATTCATTGCCATAGTTGACACGGCATCCTATCCAATATACCTCAGATTCCATTGAAAACACCCAGGATTCTGAATGGGAAGAACCCACCAACGTACTTTGGATCCAATTGCCATGTATAATTCCTCCAATCACCTTTCCAGAACCCAACCACTATCATGAATTCAATGAACGGTATCTGGATCATTGTCAGCATGTTTTTTTTATTTTGAGTTCTCCTTTGTACTGAAAAAAAAGAGGAGCAACGATGAAAGAGACGAAGGAATGAAACTGAAAATGTATACTACAGCAAAAAAATGAAACATGGGTTCTGACAAAATAGGGGAAAAGCCCAAATCCCAGCAAGAAAAAATCGACTAACCCCAGTCCCCCCTTTTTCTTTTCATAGGCAATAGTTTTGGGGAAACCAAGCCCGGAAACAATATCAAACTAACAGAACTAGAGCTCTCTAAAACAGAGCATGGCTATACAAAGAGTAAGCCGAGGCAGAAAAATAAAAGAGAAAATTACATTTCCCTCTCTTGTATGTTTCAAGTATTACACTTAGACCCCCTATGAAGTTTGAAATTACAACCACGCCCAATGCTGTTAACTCTATTAGAAATTTATGTTAAATGACTAATTTGCCCCCCTTCCCCTTTCTTTAGAAAACACTCTCTTGAGAGCCGATCGACGGTTCATCATGTGAATCTGTGAAGTTCGAGTAGTATGTGAGTTGATTTTAAAAAACTCGTTTTTTAGATTTTCTTTTTCCTGATTCCGTCTTTTTTTCTATTTTTGAGTGATGGGCTTGTTGTTGAGATTTTTTTTATCCTCTGTTGCAGGTGAAGATTTCACCTCAAATCATGTTCACAGAAGGCCTAGATAGTAATGCCATAAGATGGATTAGAGAGGTAAGCCTGAGGTGTTCTGTTTTTGCTTGGGTTGGAGAGTGGGGGACGGTGAAGGGAATTCTAGTTTGTTCTACTGGTTTTTGGAGTAGTAGTTACTAAGTGCAAGTTGAATTTAGGGTGCTGGCGCGAAGCGGAGGGAAGTTCCGTTTACCATTCCCAATCAGAGGTCTCGATTCGATCCTGCTGTCAACAACAGGAGGAACGGAGGCCGGGGCTTTGGTCTGCGTCCCCCGTCGAAGTTCAGCAGCGGACATTTACCGTCGGGAGTAATTCTGTCAAGAGCTATACCTGGTGATGCAGATGATAGCGGCTCAGGGTCTGAAATGGATGAAACCACAGATACAGAAGAAGAAATTTCTTTTATTCTATATAGTTTGCAACCAATTCTGTTATAGTCGGAGGAAGAACTTGTCGGCAAAGCGAACTTCAGAGCTTGTGAGTGAGGTAGCTGCACCAAAACCTAAAAAAACATATGGAAAAATGAAGGTGCAAAGGTACTAATACTAACCCATTATATGTTCTCACTGTGTCATTATTCTATAACGAGGAGTGGTTTGGAGACCCTTTACCATCAAACTAAGATTTGCCCACTATGCAGTACGCAAAAACCCACCTTCTGGCTGCAGTTTATGGCCTTTCAAATTTGTGATCAACACTTTCTTCTGGATGGGAAGCACTTAGGAATGTTCGTGTGGTTCGACTAGTATGTGAGTTAATTCTAAAATTCTCGTTCGTGTGGTTCACCTTCGATTTTAAAAGTTCATAATCCATGGAGGAATGAAGACGAAGAGCTCAGAAACCATCGTTCTTCTCAAGGAAAAGACAGTAATAAGTTGGGGTATTTTGGCGTTTATGGGAAAAGTTTAATACAATTAACGGTGCCTCACTCAAGGTCAGGGTACGGTTGATAGAATCTAGAACTTACAAGTGAGGGGAGTGTAATTTCAAACTTCGTAAGGGAGGATTATATGATACTTGAAACATACAGGGAAAGGGAGTGTAATTTCCTCAAAATAAAATTATACCAATCGCAGTACTCAAATAGGCAGTGAAACTCCCCGCAACCACAACACTAGAAAATAGGTACTCCCTCACAAATTCGTACCCATGAAGAATGCAAGCAAATTCACTTGTAAATTATCAAAGACACAAGAAAAAGGAAACCAAAACAAAGAAAATTAAAACACCAGCTTTGGTGTTTCATCCATCGCTCGACCGTAGGTTTTATACCTCGAGAACTACGACCCTAACTGCTCCATTTGTGTGTGTGTGTGCACTCTGAATCCTCTCCCCTCTATCTGTGCTTGTGTTTTGTGTGGCTTTAGAATCAAGGAATGAGAGAGATGACAGGCAGTTGGGAACAAAGAAATGTCGTAAGGTCGGATGGGACACATAAAAAGGGGTAGAGGAGATGGCATCATTCTCATACATGTACACTAAGGAGAACATGAGTAATGAAGGGTTCGAGCTTACAGTTTAGGCCTTAATTGGTAAGCATAAAAGTTTTAAATGGAGGAGGGAGGCATGGACGAACGACATCGACGGGGCAAGGTGAGGGGTTGCAGAGGTGGGCATGGTTTGTTACATTCCGTGGAGAAAGAAGAAGTAAGATGTGGATCCCACTTCATTTAAGTAAATAGAATAAATAATTTAGGAGATTAAAAAAAAAAATTTGAAAAATTGGAATGAATCCTTGGGAGGAAAGGGAAATTAGGTACTTTGAAATATCAGGGAAAAGCAGAGGTACGAGTTTGCTTTTTGGGTGAATCAAATGTGAAAGTTAGGTAGGGGAGTTTGACTGAATGTAGGGTAAGTATAGGGGTGTGATAAAACTTGACAAAACAAGTATATATCTAGATTCCAAGTCTTTCGAATTACATTATAGGTTGGTTGTTCAATCATTTTCTTTATTCTTTTTGTATAATTACTTATCTAGATTAGTAGCAAAAAAAAAAAAAACTAGCAAGGTGAAATGACCTACAAATTAGTAAAATTTGATGATTCTCATTATGCACTTGGATGGGCTCGTGTTTCATTTATTACAAATAAACCCATGCCCAGCTAACACCATGCGTGAGGTGCTAGTTTTGAAATTGAATGTACTGTTTTACCTTATGATGTCTTTACTTAAAATATCCTAAGTCAATGACCATTTTTCCTTCATTACACCTTGAACCCTAAAATCCCAAACTTGGTCTTGAATCCTAGTTGCTGCCCCCTTCAACTTTGTCGTCTCTGTTCACGGTGGCCAATGATTTTGATCTCAACAAGCACATTAATTTGAAATTAATTGTTTTTCTTAATGGAGCAGTGATGGAGTAGACTAATTCAAACTTCATTCTGTTCTGGAATTGCAGGGGTTTTCAATGGAGCAGCGATGGTATATCTGAGCTATATTCGATATGATGTCGAATCAATGATGGCGAAAAATGTCAGGAATCCTACAAAATACATCCCAATTGGTGTTTCGGGTTCAGTTGTGCTTGTGACAATTCTCTACTGTCTTATGGCTGCTTCCATGGCGAAGCTTGTTCCTTACATGCGGTAAGAAACAAAGATAATATAATTTCCCAAGAAAACTCCTTTCTTTCCTTTTGAATCCAATCTTTTTTTAATCTCCCTAGCGATTTCCGAAAACCCCATTGGTTGCTTTCACCCTCTGTCCGTCTCTCTTATGCAAAGAGAAAGAGGAATAAACAAATAAGAGAACTAAGAGACCTTTTTCCTTTCAAAATTTAGGCTATTTTAAGTATTTGATATTTGAAAGTTAAAAAGGAAAAATTCCTGGGAAGCTCTAGAGTAGGATGAGAACAAAAAGGAGGACAACACCAACCAAACCCAGAATTGAAGATTCAGGGCGGTAGTGGAACTGGAAGTGGGACCATAATGTTCTCTATTTTGTGATAAATTGATGGTGGTGACTTTATATTCTAGGCTTGCAGATTAATACAAATGCATCGTTCAAAGGATCAAAAGAGGGATGGGGATGGGCTTCGAATGTGATTGGTGTCAAAGCCAGTTTTGGGATTCTAACATCACTGTTGGTATCTATGTTGGGCCAAACTCGTTATCTCTGCGTCATTGGACCTAGCTGTTTCGGCATCCAATGATGCAAAGATAACGAGCTTGGCCTAACATAGATACAAACAGCGACTTCAGTATCTCAAAGCTTGCTACGTCACTGATCACGCTCCAAGCACATCCCTATCTCTCTTTTGACCTCGGAACGGCGCCTCTATAATAATCTGCAAGCCCACAAAATAAAGTTAACCAATTTATAGCAAAACAGAGAACATTATGGTCCCTTCTTGCAGTTCCACTACCGCTTTGAATCTTCAATTCTGGGTTTGGTTGGTCTTCTCCTCCTTTTTGTTCTCATCTTATTCTAAAGCTTCCCATGATTTTTTTTCCTTTTTAACTTTCAAAGATCAAATACATAAAATAGCCTAAATTTTGAAAGGAAAATGTCTCTTAGTTCTCTTATCCCTTTATTCCTCTTTCTCTTTGGATAAAGGAGACGGACAGAGGGAGAGAACCACCTATGGGGTTTCCAGAAATTTCTAGGAAGATAAAGAAAAAAGAATGGATTCAAGAGAAAGGAAAGAATTTTTCATGGGAAATTATATTATCTTTCTTTCTTATCGCATCATAAGGAACAAGCTTTGCCATGGAAGCATCCATGAGACAGTAGAGAATCATCATGAGCACTACTGAACCAAAAACAACAATTAGGATGTCTTTTGTAGGATACCTGACCTCTTCCGCCATCGTTGACACATCATCATATCCTATATAGCTCAAATATACCATCGTTGATCCATTAAAACCTCCCTGCAATTCCAGAACAGAACCATGTTTAAATTAGTCTGCTCCATCGCTACTCCATTAAGACAAACAATTAGGTTTAGATTAGTCTGCTTGTTGAGATTAAACTCACCAGCTGCCTGAACAGAGATGGCAAAGCTGAAGGTGGCAGCGGTTAGTGTTCAAGACCAAGTTTGGGATTTTAGGTTTGAAGACGTAATAAGGGTAAAATGGTCATTGACTTAGGATGTTTTAGGTAAATATATCATAAAGGTAAAATAGTCTGTTCAATTTCAAAACTAACACCTCACTCACGGTTTTATCTGGGCATAGATTTATCTGTAATAAATGAAACGTGATGGGGGTGGATGTAATAAGGGCAAAAGGCAGGGGAGGTGGATGTAAATTTCCTTTTAAATACAAAGAAGACGTTTAATTGTATTAACACTTCTATTATTCAATTGGCATCAAATTAAATCAAAACTTAATTTGAAAAGGCATGATGCTTCAAATTTAAGGTTCAAGATATACCTGATTAGGAATTGATCTTAATGTACTAATACCCTCAATACTCAAAGTAAAAGAGAAAGAAAGGAAATATGATAGAAAACAACATACCATGCAATCTGGTAAATCATTGATCCGATGGAAACATTCTTTTATCATGTTTTTTGTGTCTAGGGTTTTGTTTATGATGTGGCATTTTCTTCCACCTTGTTCTTCTCCTAAACAATGGATTTTGCATTCTTGGAACTTCGTGAAGTAAAATGTAATTACTTCAATAATGATAGTGATAATATTAGCAACAAGAACAATAACGGTAATTATAAATACAAACAACTAAGTCAATGAAAGTAAAAGGATAATCTAAATCATTGATAGTGAAAACTTAGTAGTTTCAAACACATTGCAAATTAAGATATTTGTTAGACTGGTACCAAAGGATTAATGCTTATACATGTTCAATTTGTCCAACATTAAAAAGTTATACCACACGATATATATCCTTTTTTCTTTTTGTAAGTCAAAAGAGTAATCCATGATATGGATCATAGCCCCTAAGTTAAGCCTCCATTCAACAAGCAAGCAATGCTTCCATAGAACTAATGAGCGATAATGGGGTGTGCCAACTGGACCCCACAACCAGTTGACTCAAGTAGTGATGGGAAAAGGGTTTCCTTCCACTAGGCTACAAACCCTGTTGGCACACGATGTAAATCCCACATTCAATAAAAATTAAAGATTGATTCATACTCTTACTAACAAAAAAAAAAATAATTCTAGCAAAGGAAATAAGAAGATTGGCGCAATTGCTATTAATATAACAGCAATCCTAAAAAGAATTGTGAGTTAGTCTTCACTGATAGACTGCAAAATCGAATGTCTAGATTTTTTAAGGTTCTAATATTCATGTGAACTTCAAGATTCAATAGGAAAGAAAATAGAAGGGACTTATGAAGCCCATAAAAAGGATAAATGTTTTCATCTTAGTGTTTCCATGCATTTAGGAGAAAGTTGAAGATGCTAGGAAGAGGGACCATAACTTGGAATCCATGTCGAATCGGTCTCTGCCAATTTTGATTCCAACCAAATGGTCCCAAAAACCTAAGAATCTGCCCCTCTGATGTAAAATCCCAACAACTCTGGTCCAAAACCCCTAGAATCTTCCTCTTTGGAACATTTTGAATAGGGATCAGTCATGGTGGATTTCGATCCAAATTGTCCAATTTGACCGATCTGATTCTAGTTATTGAAACAATGCTTAACACACCCATTAGTAATAGTTAGAGTAATGAGGCCAAAATTTATATAAATAAGAAAACCTTTTACCCATGATGCTGTAAACTGAAACAAAATAGCTTGCACCCAAAAAGATAAACAAAAAAACAAAAACGAATGCATAGAAGAACTAGAACATAAACAAAGAGAAATTTCACATACAACTTAACTTTTATTTTCTTCCAGTTTCACATCAAATATATGTTAAAAAAAAAAAAAAAAAAAAAAAAAAAAAAAAAAACCTTACTAGCTGGTCATTTAAAAAAAGATAATGAAAAAAAATAATAATAATAACCACCTAGTTTCCATAGCAAGATGTTGATCATTAGATAAAGAATCTCCATCCCCCTCCTTTTAAGACTAAATATGGGAGGATCATTACATGTACTCACAATTTAAAATATTGGATTAGTCGATTAAGATCAGAAGTGATCATGATTGATCTTGATTTTGGTCAATTCAACTCGGTTGATTCATGCTAAGAAGAGTTTTCCAATTCTAGGGTTCTTGGGACCGATTCTAGCCGATTCTGATCAGATCCAGATTGGATCAAAACAAGCGTGACTAATTCTATCCTTGTCGATTCCGATTCAGGATGGATCAAATCAAAATTGATCAGGATCGATTCCAACAACCTTAGAATCAACCCCTTAGATCTTGAGCCCATCAAATCCTTTTAAAAAATCGATAGAATATGTAGCTCTAGAACTTCCAGAATTGGGATCAGCCACAATAGATTCTGATCCAAATCAGCCTATTTGACCTATCCAGTTCCAATTATTGAAACAAAGCTTAACATAACTATTAGTAATGTTTAGAGTAAAGACAGAAATTTATACACATAATAAAATCTTCTACCCATGATATAAACAAAAACAACAAATAGCAAATGCGTAGAAGATTTAGGACCTAGACGAAGAAAATTTTGACATATAACCTTTTATTTTCTTCCAGGTTTCCATCAAATATATGCAAATATAAAAAAAATAAATAAATAAATAAATAAAAAATAGAAGCAACTAGATGATCATTTATGAAAGGAGAAAAGAAAATATTAACCTAATTTCTATAGCAAGATAATAATCCATGGTTCAAGATTCCACTCCTCCTTTTAAGATTCATTATGGGGAGCATCATTACATGTACTAATGGTTTAAACATTTGGGAATCAAATCAATGAATCTGTCCATTTAGTTTGGAAGCGATTAAGGAATCGGATCAATGAATCTATCGATTCAGATTGGAAGCGACCTTGATCGATCCCAATAATAATACTAGCCTAATCGACATAGTTGATTCATGCCAAGAAACCCTAGAATCGCAGAGTTTTTAGACCTGAGTTCTCGATTCTAGGGTTCCTGAGATAGATTCTGATTTGATCCAGATTGGATCGAAATTGGCATGGATTTGACCCCCAATTCCATGATTTGAGATGCTACAGGTATGGATCATATATGTACTAAGACCAATTTGATGTGAATAATATTCTCAAAATAGAAACCAAAGTAACACAATTGAAAATAAATCCATTAGAATGTAAAGAAATGGATAGTAAAATCCAAATTGGATGTAAATCATGCTTGAAAAGTGAAAAATCTCACAACCAAGAATGAAAAGTTAGTGAAAACAAACAAATTTATTAGAAGATATAAAGGGTACAAGCAAACAATTACAAAAATCTGAAAATAATGAGTTTAAAGATAAGAGAGGCCTTACTTCCATTCTCGCATGTTTGGCCCAGATCTATGATTTAGGTTGCAAAAAGAGAACTATAGCCTACAACAAACTATTTTAAGAAAAAAATCCTTCTTTGAAATGAATTCAAGCAAGGATACATGTTCTTCTCTATGGTAAAATAGAATCTTTCAATGGATGCTTTGAAAGAGAAAAGGATTTGGAGGTGCTAATTAGGGTTTTGGCCAAAGAAGAATATGGATAATAGAAGGAAGAGAAATGATCGAAATTTATAAGCGAAAGAAGTTTCTGGAATCAACAAACGTATTACATGCATTTACTGAAATGCCCTCGTAGTATAATATAACTTGACACCCTAACAAAGAAGTTTCTAGAATCAAAAGATGTATCACATGCATTTACCAAAATATCCATGTAGTAAACTATCACTTGACACCCTAACCATTTAGCGAATATCTATCGGTATTAATGGCCACTAAGACTAGCCCGATTTACTAACCCAAATCCAAACTTTACTAATTTGGTCATTCTTGTAAGAGAAATTGGAGTCCATTTTTTTTCCCCCCTTATTGAGAGAAAGATTTACGGAAATATTATTTACAAAATAATGAAAAATTAAAAACATATTCAAAGTAATGTGACTATCCAAAAACAAATGAAAATAATGTACTATTAATTAGGGAGAGGGTTCTTTGAGCAAGCAGGGTACTCTACACCCTCTCACAATGATATTTTTAATCATTCTTTTTTATTTAAAAAAATATTAATATAATAATCCCTTATGATAGTGTTACACCCATGCTCGAACCTAAACTACTTTTCATGGTAACAAATGATGCACCAGAGTTACAGAGTACTATTGACCTCCGAATAATAGCAATCTACTGTCGGGAAGGGAAGGATGATCCTTCATGTCATTGTAAGTCGTGCTAGAAAAATGGAAAGGATTCAAACCTCCCATGAAGCTCGAGTAACCTTGCTTACATTAAAGATCTCTTCCTTCTTTCAACATTATAGACAAGCCTAGATAGAGGGTGTTGACCTCTCACAAAAGTTTCCAGACTTGTGGTGCCAAGACTAAGATAAAACCTAGTCAAAGGGGAACCTTTGGGTCAACCACTTGATACAACTGGCTAGACAAAACCATCCACTGGATACATCACCCGGAGACACTTAAATTGCTCCAAAAGGGGTTAATGGTGTGTGGGACCCACAACTACATACTCGTATGCCTTGAAGCCCCTCCATTATGCATCCACACTTACAAAGTGAAGGATTAATAGACCCCATGGAGGTGGACCTACACCGTCAACCAATGAATTAACCTAGTTTGGCAAAACCCATTAATTAGCCAAACATGCTTTAGTCATTAAATGAGCCTATTTAATGCCGAACCATCTCTCATTTGCTCATTTCTCAAGTGAAGGAGGAAATAGAAGAAGGAGGGAGAAGTGAAAGGTGGAGTAGCACAAGTGCTCCCCTTGTGAGGTTCACTCACCCGAACCACAAGGTAAGCCTCGTTACCTCTCTTGTTCATTTTCTCTCCCCACTCTACAAGTTAGGTGACTTAGGTTTAGGGGGAGATTCCCTACCTTATACACCCAAATGGGAGCTTAGAGGATGATAGACTCATGCCTACATGCCTCAACCTAGGTTCCCTTAGATTTTAAGCATGAGAGCCATGAGGTCGAAAACTTTATATGGAGAAGAACCCCAAAGTGAGCCAAGGGTGGGTGATGGTCGGATCACCCAACATAAAACTCAATATTTTGTGACCTTATAGGAAGAGAAGGACCCCATGTGTGATGGATCACATCTGGACAAGCTAAAACAAGGAAAACCCCCAAATCTAGGCCAATTAGTTGATCAAAAACATCCACCGGTTGCATCAACCAGTTGGATGTTTCACAAGTTTTGGGCTCTCAGACTGGTCCACCGATCAACACCAACCGGTCAAGGACCATCTGCTGGTTCCAGGTTATAGTAATTGTAACCTATGATTGGGTGATTGTTTGGGGCTTTAGTAGGGATTTATTAGGGGTATTTAGGGAGCATTGATGTGATTATTACGCCTATATTGGACAAGCAAAAGTAAAACCAAGCGGAGTGAATATGTGGATTGGCGGGACTTGTTAGTTTGCAACGATTCGCGATCAATAGGTGAGTGGGTACATGTGTTGTGATATTTTGATTATGTACATGTTGAGATGTGGATATGATGGTGAGGGCCGAAGAGGGATTCTGGTACCATGTGCCGTAGGTGCATACATACTATTGTTATTGTGATTGCATACATGTAGGCACCATTTGATAACGTTTTTGTTGTTTCTGTGTCTAGATACAGTAGAAACAGTCTTTCAAGTTTTCAGAAACAAAAACGGATTTTTGGGTGTTTGATAAACCTATTTTTTGAAATGTTTTTTGCAGACATAATGCCACTAAAAAATCCAATAGTATCATCGGATGCCCAAAAGGGAGAGAGTGTTCAGTTACCTCTTTTTAGGTTTAAATAGTTGAGAGATTTATCAGATGCAACAACCTTTTTTTCTTCTTAAATTCGTTTCTAGAAACAACGAAACAAGTTGGACTTGTTTCTAGAATTGTAAATAGGCATAAATTTTGATTTATGTTTCTAGAAACAGGTGAAACGGAACAGCTTTATCAAATGCTTTTTAGGCTGTTTCTCCATTTCTGGGAATAAGAAAATGTAAAAATGGCAGAAACGGAACATTGTCAAACGATGCCATAGAGTATGCATGGGTAGGATCACAACCTTGGTACTACAATCCCTTGCCAATATAGGAATAGGTATTGGAGAATCCCAGCAGGTAGGTTCGAGGTTCATTTCAGAATACGAAGTCTATTGTACGATGTGTGGTTTACATGGGCACTACATAGCATGGTTGTAGGTGCGTCAACAGTGACTAGTGCAATTTGGGGGGATTATTACTAGGGACTTACCGGGTACTAAAGTATACATATAGGGACTGGTATGCTTGTAACTCGCAATTAGCTTGTATCTTCAAGGGACCAAAGTATAAAAGAAGAGAATACTAAAGTATACATGTAGGGACCAGTATGCTCCTCACTCGTAATTAGCTTGTATCGTCGAGGGACCAATGTACAGAAGAAGAGGATACCACCTATGTTGCATGGGACTAAAACTAAATCTATCAAACTTAGTATGATTGTCTAGGTGTAGTATATTGTAAACAGAAAAATGTTGCATCATTGGACTTGTTTGAGAAAATCTTAGCATCATTATTGTTTGTGTATGCCTATATGACCCACCCTTCATTGGGCTTCTAAAGCTCATCCCATGGTGTTTCGCCTTTTTAAATCGTGATACAAGTATTCAGGCATCCGAGCAGGGTGAGGCACTAGCTAGCATAGTCGAGGAGTCTTGGACTCAAAAGTACATGGAGTATGATCAGAATTACAGCTGCGAGGGTCGTACCTTTGGGCATCTATTGGGATGATTGTAGTCATCTTGGATACTTTTTTATCCTTTTTGTGTAGCTACAACTTTATTTTGACACTATACTTATTCGGTGGTGATCTCCGAAAATGTCTGTAACTAAATATGGTAATATTTAAACAGTTCATCAGCCTATAATTACAGTATGGCTTATTAAGTATTATGATTTGGTTAGATTACCTTGTTAGTTATGAGTTGTTAAAGTACTGCATTCGAGATCCTGGAGGATTGGGTGGCCACCAAATGGTGTCTAGGTCACACGGCCAAGGCTTTCATATGTGGGGTGTGACAGAGCGATATCAGAGCATGATGCTCTACTTTAACCTACAACAATACAAGATATTAGGAAGGTTGTGGTTAGAGTAAAATAAAAATCTTAAAGAAAATCATAATCTTTAGTTCACACATTGGAGACTAGCTTAGGTGTCAATGCCGTGCACGACATAACTAACAAATTGTAACCTTACACTCAAGGATAATTGAAACATAAAATTGAAGTTTTATTAAAAATAACATAACCGATTACAAGATAAGGAAGTATCCAAACATCAAAAGAGTTCCATCAAGATAACAAAATTAGGTTCATAGAACCTTAGTACTGGACATCCAGGAATAACACAAAAGACAAGTAAACATAACAATTTAGAGAGCAAAAGAACAATGAAACAACATGCAGGTCATTGGGGATCAATGAAATCCTGAAGAAGGTGGACCACCCCTACATCTCCCTCTCCACAGATGAGACCCGACCCTCAAGAGTGCTCAATCGAGTGTTCATACCTAAGAAATCCTTCTCCATGCAATCCATCAAGTCACCCATGGTGGGCTCACGAGATGGGCTAGCTGAATAGAAGCTCTTGCATGTGGAGCAGTGAAAGGGGGTGGTGGTGGTGGATCTTGGTTCTGTGAGAGCTGAATGTCATCTTGCTCCTGGATTTGAGGCTGTGCACCCATAAGCTGGTGAACCATTGGCTAATATACCTCTCCAAAGTCAGTATTACGGTCAACCCCTTCCTCATCCTGTGGCCTCTCCAACTCTACATCATTGCCCGCACTTGGGGCAATCTTCATCTTTTGGAGAGTCATATGATCTATCAGGTAGACCTTAGACCCGTTTGTGGCCTCATTGGTGAGATTCACATCAACGTCACCGAAGACCATAGTGAGAATGGTTACATAAAAGAGATTACCCTCCATAGGGTGATCCGCCTGATACACCATATATTGCATCATCAGGTAGGGCATGCAGATCTGCCTCCCCAAGTATAGGCATAAGGTGACAAAGGCCTAGAGAAGGGAGACCTTGTCATGATGCTCCGTCGTTGGCACCATATTAAATTATACTATCCTACACAATACCTTGGGAGAGGGTAGTAGGTTTTGGAAAGAAGACCACCCCTTATTAGTCCCTGTCAATGCCTGATTCATGAGGAACATCTCTTGATTGTTGAAGAAGCACTATGGGTTTATCCTTGCGGCATAATATAACTTATCCTTTCAGGTAGCCAACATCCCTATAATCTCGAAAAACTCCTCTATAGTGAACAATATGTCCACCCCCTTCATGCGGCTTGCATCCTATAGTCATTATCACCAACATGTTACCCTTCAGATTATAGTAAAAGGCTTTTACAAGCCTGAGGAACCACTTGTTTTGGGGGAGGAGTAGGGGATCCCACCCGAGGGCCAAGAACCTCCTCCTTACCCCAAAGGAGTTCAGCCTTCACGTGACTATGTGCTTCCTAGAATCGATGTTCTTCTCGGAAAATAGAGCCCAATTCTACTCGTCTTCTTCTGAACAAAACCATTTCTGATTGAAGGTTAGAGCCGAAGGCCCTTGAACTTGGGCAGTAGTCCGATAGCGTGTGTTTCTAGTGTGGGCCATATCTTTGAAAATAAAAAAGGGCCCACATAAACATATACACAAAAGGACACTGTAAAAACCTAGTTACAAGAGTTAAACAGAGAAAATCCTAATCCTAGGGTTTAAGATTGAAAATTTTAAACAAAAACCTAAAAAAAGAAGTGAGGCTTACCTCACATGAGTACAGGAGTAAAAAATGCAGGGAAATGCCACGTTAGGTGCTTCAAAAGTGGGGTGAACTCAATAGCAAATCGCCCTTCTAGTTAGGGTAAAAATAGAGTAAGACAAAATAGCTTCGAATGAGTTAAAAAATTGGAATTTTATTGACCGGTTGGCCAATCCTGACCGGACCATCCACTGGTCATTAAAAACCACTATAGAAGGGGACTTGATTTCATCATCTGGTTGACACCAACTAGAGCAGACCATCAACCAGTCACACTAACCAGTTGGGGTCAAAAGCCTATGTTGGAGATGGTACTTTGCCGCATCGAATTTTAACATACATGGATGAATTAGTTCTACTCGTAACCTAAATTTTCTCATTTTGTGACTGAGTGCAGATGAGACACAGGAGGGTAGTAGTACCAATGAGTATTAAGCAGTAGTCATCTTTTGCTGAGAAGGGAAGGATGACCCCACATGCACATGCTACTCATGCTCCAAGTATTGGAAGATTTTCAAACCATAGAAGAGGAGGTCAGTATAAGTCCTCAGACCTTGAAGGGAGTTGCCCGAACCTAGTAGATAATGCACATAGAAAGGGCCCAAATCTCAGTTTTTTTTTTTTTTTTTTTTTTTTGCTAAAAGGTAATTTTATTGAAAGAGAAGAAAGCAAAAACAAACAGAAATACAAGAGGGCAGGTTGATCCCACTAAGCCACTTGCGACCTCCACCTTGGGCATGGCCATCAGCAGAGGGAGCAAGCGAAGGGCTTAGCCGAATCGAAAACGGTGCCTGTCCAACGTATCCGAAGCTAACTCAGTAACAACATGACTCGGGAACTCCACCAAGAATTCGGAAATACAAGATTTGGATGCTTTCCTAGCTAGGAAGTCAGCCACTACATTAGCTTCACGATAAAAGTGTGATCTTCCATTGCACCGACTCCAAGAAGGGCCCAAATCTCAGTTATCACCTAAGGAGACCCCTAATCAGCCAATGGGCTCTATTCCACACATGGTGGACCTAATCAGCCTACATTGGCTGATGGTCACCCTCCAGTGAGGGTACTAACTAGAATGGGATTAGATTGATGTGGGGCTCAGGCCCTTGCACCCATGCACCTCAAATCACTCCTAACAGCTAGTGTAACCTACCATGGGATGGATTAATGCATCAAGACACCCTGAGGTGGTCCCTCTAGTGCCAAATGAAGGATTAAACCAATAATGAATGAAAACTCATTAATTACCCAAACAGCCCTTATGTAACTTAACTTACTATCAATAAATACCTCTTGCTCATTCATTTTATTCCTACCAACTCAAGAGCAAGGGAAGGGAGAAAGGAGAAGAAGAAGGTAGAGAAGAGGGAGGCCATCTATCCATTGAAGGTAAGTTCCTCTCTCTCTCTCTCTCTCTCTCTCTCTCTCTCTCTCTCTCTCTCTCTCTCTCTCTCTCTCCTACCCCTATTCTAAAATTTAGGCTAAATCATGCAAGCCCTAATCAAAATCCCTCCACCCACATATCCAATCTATAAATTGAATAGGGGATTTGGTGTAGGGAACCAAATCTAACTGGTTGGTCACTCACATTGAGTGTGTAGACCTTCCACATAAGGAGCCCCATCTCAAAACCCCAAATTGGACCCAAACCCTAGAATTGTGACCATCACCCAATTTCCCTAAAAGTAATCTTCCCAACCTAACACTATATTGGGGAAATAAAGTTATGCATGTAAGTTGGGGGTTTGGGGTGATCATATGTGGAATTGGTGGCCATGGTATGAAGCCCCAATCGAAATCCCCAAATGTGGGGTAACCTAGACTTCTACAAATTGAATGGGGGATTTGGTGTAAGAAACCAAATCTAGCTGGTTGTTCACTCACATTGAGTGTGTAGACCTTTCACATAAGGAGCCCCATCTCAACACCCCAAATTGGACCCAAACCCTAAAATTGTGACCATCACCCAATTTCCCTAAAAGTAATCCTCTCAACCTAACACTATGTTGGGGAAATGAAGTTATGCACGTAAGTTGGGGGTTTAGGGTGATCATATGTGGAATTGGTGGCCATGATATGAAGCCCCAACCAAAATCCCCAAATGTGGGGTAACCTAGACTTTTAAAATGGGAAATTGAGTAAACCTTGTACTCCTATATCATCTAAATCACTAATTGCACTAACCTAGACTAAGTGAGTTGTATAAATGCCCCCTACTTGTAAACTAAGCCTAGAACCATAAACCCTAGCTTGTAAACAATGCGAAAGAAGGGAAAATGAGAAATTGAATTGGAATAGACCTCCTCTTGAAATCACACAAACACACTTAGACTCTCAAGAGAACCCAAACCACCTGTGGGGAAAATCTGGGCAAAGAACACCCATTTTTGCTTCACCGGATGATGGTCACCGGCTAGTGGACACTAGCCAGTGAGACCCACTGATGACCATCAGCTGGTGAAGCCTATAGACAATTTTGGGACTTTTTGTGCACTCTCGGATTTATCAGTCGGTGAATATCCACCGGTGAACCACCTGACACCTAGTTTTGATCTTCTTTTTTATTGGTCATTTGATTTATAGGAAGGTCTTTTCCAAACTTGTCAGTTGACGTAAAAATCCTATGTCTTATAGGAATAGAACCAGCTAACAGTGGGGTAATGCAGCATAAGACCATCGGTATTACGAACAAGTGGAACTCGAGATGAGTGGGTGTTGTGTATATTTTACGGAGTGTTTATAACATGTGTATTCGTGCATATGATCATAAACCTTTTGCATATTAAAATCTGTTATTGGTGAATTTTGCTTGTGTATAATGATGTGAATTGTGCGTTGTTGATGGGTGGGATGCAGGGTAGCCGAAGGTTGGGTGCCAGCACTGCATACCCACAGTGTGTGTGTGTATGGGATGAAGGGTAGTCGAAGTTTGGGTTCCGGCACTGCATGCCCACAGTGTGTGAGTTGGTTTTGATGAATGGGATATAGCGTAAACAAAGGTTAGGTTCCGACACTGTATGCCCACTATGTGTGTGAGTATGATTATGATGTGATATGTATCATGTTAGATTGCTTCAGGTTAAAAGAAGGGGAAATTACCTAGATCCACTAGATAAGAAAATAAATTACAAGATAAGTAGATTTCAAATTTATTTTACACTGACTAATTTCAACTTTGAAAAATTTACTCAATCTTCAAAATTAGTTATTGCTCGTGCAGTTCAAGAAAAAATAAAAGTAAACTTCTTAAAATACCCCAACCTCAATTCATCAAGACCCAATTTTCGGGTAGAAACGGGGATGGAATCTCCATCAGTTCAAGTCCAGAAGGAGTGGAGCCCCAAGAGTTTCTCCGGTGGTGGTGAAGATACCACCTTGAGCAGCCAGGCCATACCCAGTGGTTTTCCTTCTTATGCATGTAATTCACTATCATTATTGCAAGGTTTATTTGATCCACCGAAGACCTAACTCCATCAACATCAAAGATTCCCCTTTGAGACTCATCGATCCATTAATAATCCATCTCCAAACTACCACATTAACACTGGTGAATTCTCATCGTCGTTGTCATTGTTGTCACTGTCTTGGCCTAAATTCTCACCCTTCCTGAAAACTTCATAGCCAAAGCTGCACCAACCCTCTACTAATCAGTTGCACTTCTCCAACAACACTCCTTTTTGGAATGCGTCTGCAGTTGCCATGAACAATGCTTGGTCAACCTTCTTCCCTTCACCGGAGACAATTTCTCACCCCAACGTTTAAGGTGAAACCCAATTGCAGCAACATCCTCACCACGACAAGGGTAATTATTTATATATAATTTATACGTAATTTTGTTTATAGGTATAAACAATGTTATTCTTTTTTGGCCATCCATCCCACCCATCTCTTGATTATGAAGGAAGGAAGGTGTGGCCTTTGTGGAGAAGGATGGAGAAGAGGCGGAAGAGGAGAGGGGAGGAAGAGGAAGGTCCCACATGTGATTAAAAATGAATTGAATAAAAATAAAGGAATTGAGGTTGGGGTATTTAGGAAGCTTACTTTTATTTTTTTCTTGAACCACACAAGCAATAACTAATTTTGGGGATTGAGTAAATATTTTCAAAGTTGAAACTAATCAATGTAAAATAAATTTGAAACTTATTTATCTTGTAATTTATTTTCTTATCTAGTGGATA
>NC_056557.1:11098691-11098858 GCF_013358625.1 Macadamia integrifolia
CAAGTCAAGCACTTTGGTCGTAGTGGGAGGACTAAATGGACACATCTTGTCAATGAAGATGCTACTGATTGGAACAATCCGTATGTTGACTTGCCTCCTCTTTTGGGGTTTTAGATTCCTAATTTCACTTATTTGAATTATCAGCTTTGTTTACTATTCTTTGCAGG
>NC_056557.1:11101265-11102721 GCF_013358625.1 Macadamia integrifolia
TTTTTTTTTTTTTTCATGAACACTTAGATGGAAACTATGACACAAAAATTCTCTGTTAATATTTGGACTGTAACAATTTATTGTAGCTGAAACTGATTCACAAAGTTGAGATGAAGGAACTTAGCTGACATTGGTGAGGAATGTGCAAATATATATATATATATATATGCTAGTAAAATATGCACGTGTGGTCTTATGTTAGGGAGAGAGAGGCAACCAATGACTATTGATAATTCATATAAAATTTGCTACGAGCAAGGGAAACTAATGGCTATTAACTGTTGCATTATCGACGGTAGTTCAATGTATAACCTACATTAGAACCTAGACACCATACTCTCTTTTTGTAGTTATTATTAGGCTATATTACATGGTAAGGTGAGTATGTTTTCCTTAACTTTTTTTTCCAAAATGAATAACACTCAGTAGTTTACTGCAAAATGGCTTATAACAAGATCCTCTGTGGAATTTCTTAATAAAATGTTCAAATAATTTAAATATTATAATATTTCTTAAGAAATTCAAGAATTTCATCATTGAAACAACCACTTTCTAATGGGATACTGCATACCAAAAAAATTAAAAGGAAAAAGGGGGAAAAAAATTTTACCAAAAAGAAAAACTATCTCATATCCCTATTCTCTAATGTGGATTATATACCAAATCCAAAAGAAAAAAAAAAGATTACTTACCAAAAAAATTCTCTCTTCCTAACTCTCTTTGACTTTGTTATCGGTTTGTAAGAGATTTGTTAATTTTTATCATCTTAAGGGGAGAGAAGAGAGTATAAAGGGAGATCGTGCCATCGTGGGCAAGGGGAGAGTTTGGGAAAGAGAAGTTATTCTCTATGAACTCACATTCCTCAATTCTCTCTTCTCAATTCTCTCTTTGATTCTATTATGGAGATTTTTTTTTCTTTTTTTTTTTTTTTTGTTAATAATTATAGAGAGATTTACAAAAGTAAATATGGAAAGAGAGAGAGTTTTATGGAGATCTTAATGGGAGAGATAATTATGGAGATCTTAAGGGGAGAAAAGAAAGAATAGAGAGGAAGGGAGATCGTGGGCAAGAGAAGAAAAGAGAAAATATGGAAAGAGAGAGAGAGAGGATTATGGAGATCTTAAGGGGAGAGAAGAGATAATAGAGAGGAGAGGAGATCGTGGGCAAGAGAAAATATGGAAAGAGATTTACAAAAATAAATATGGAGAGAGAGAGAGAGATAATTATGGAGATCTTAAGGGGAGAGGGAAGAAAATAGAGAGGAGGGGAGATCATGGGTAAGTAGAGAGTTTGGAAGAGAACGAAATAGAAGATATTCTCTACAAACTCACGTTCCTAAATTCTCTGTTTGACTATTATGCAAAGTTTTGTTTTGGTGAATAATATGGAGAGATTTAGAAAGTAAGAGAGAGAGAGAGAGAGAGAGAGAGAGAGAGAGAGAGAGAGAGAGAGAGAG
>NC_056557.1:11102745-11114190 GCF_013358625.1 Macadamia integrifolia
GAAAAAATAATGGAGAGATTTACAAAAGTAAATATAGAAAGAGATATAATTATGGAGAGCTAATTATATGAAAGTGAGAAAAGGGAAGGATACGTGAGGGAAGAACGTTGAGAAAAGTTGAAGATAAACAATAGAAATAGAAATCAGGAAAATCTAGATAAAGAAATAGAAAGGGTACCAACAATTTAGAAGAAATAAAAAAGAATAAAAGAATGATAAGAAAAGAGAGATAATTTAAAGAAAAATGAATGGTAAAATAACAAAGAAAAAGATTAACCACCAAGCATGAGTACAAGTTTTTATATAATAGTATGATAGTATGTATATATATATATGTATACACATACTATCATATTATCATATAAGTGTATGTACTCATACTTCGTGGCTAATCTTTTTTTGTACTATTTTATTTTTTTGTTTATTTAAATACCTTAGGTTCTTTATTATCACTTTTCTTCATCTTTCTTTTTTTTTTTTTTTTTTTTGACCCCTTTGTTCTTTTTTATAATTATATATTAGTTTTTTTAATTCATTTAAAATTCACTTTTCATTATTATTTGTTTCTTTATTTAGTTCAAAAAAAAAATTAGTTCTCTCTCTCTCTCTCTCTCTCTCTCTCTCTCTCTCTCTCTCTCTCTCTCTCTCTCCCTTTTTAAATTATTTTCCTCCTTTCTCTCACGTTTCTTTCTCCATCTATCTTGCCACAATTTATATCAAAAAAGAAACTCTATTTTTATATTCTCTCCCTCTAATATTCGGAAATAATAGTAGTTTCTAAATATTTGTTTCTTTATTTGGTTCAAATAAAAATAATATTAGATTCTTACTTTCTCAAACTCTCACGCCCCCCTTCTCTCTCTCCAACTTTCCTCTTTCTTTTTAAATTATTTTCCTCTTTTCTCTCATGCTTCTCTCTCCTTCTATCTTACCACAATCTATATCATATTTACATTAAAAAAGAAATTCTATTTTAATATTCTTTCTTTCTTTCTTTGTAAAATATTTTCTTTCCAATTGCTTTGCTAATTTCATTTAGTTTCTTTATCAGTAATAACTCTTTAATTTTTTTTTTCAAACTTAAAATAAGATATTTCCTTTCTGATTTCCTTGTGTATCCTCTCTCTCTCCACATTCCTTCTCTTTTTGGAACTTGAAATCAATTAAAATCTTTTCTTTCTTTTTTCTCTTGATAAGAAATTCAATCAAAGTCACATCCCCTAAAGACCTGGTTTCTCTCTCTAATTGTCCAAGCAGAAGTCTCTTTGTGATGGAGAGAACTCATGTCGCTCAATTGTGTTCTATGCTTGATCCGCCGCAAGGCTGCAACAAAGCCACCTATCTCTCTTTTGCCAATGCCCAAGGATGCTACGGACGAGGTAGATAAGGCTCTCTATTGGACTCATGAATAGATGCCGCTACATGCATTCTCAAAGCCCTAGCAGTTGATTTTAAGGCCACAAGCCCCCATCGAAATCTATCGAATCCCTGGTAGCCTCTTTATCTTTCTTTACCCATAGTAAGTTTCGAAAGTTTCTTTCTTTCTTGCCCTATTTTTAGTTTCTGGAAGTTTGTATTTTTAGTTGGTATTTTTCTCCTTTGTTAATCAGTTGGTTATGTGCTCCTTCAATAATGTTAATGAAATCCCAGCTTGCAATGACCCAAAACTTTTAAGAGAGACTATTAGAGGAGAGTGGGGTCTTAATGGGTAATGTTCCCCTTCTTTGGATCTCTTCTTCTTTTAGACAATTTAACATTAATAGTTAATTATTCATTTTTTCTTAATTCTTTTGTGGTTTATAGGTACATTGTATCTGATTGCTATTCAATGGATGTAATAACTCATAGAAAAAAATGGCTTGATAATTCAAATGAAGATGTTATTGCAAAATCACTAAATGCAGGTACTATTGGGAATGTGTCTTATCAATCAAATTGCAAAATATTAAAGTGTAACTAGTTATGCTAGTTTTTTTTTTTCTTTTTTTTGCTGGTAAATTCAGGTTTGATTGGAATGTGGATGGTACTTCCAAGACTATGGTGAGAATGCAACTGTGATTGGGAGAATCAAAGAGGGAGCCATTGATAGGGCTTTGAAAACAACTATATTGTTCTCATGAGACTTGGGGCCCGTTTGATTTTGTTTTTAGAAATGGTTTTTCCGTTTTTCTGTGCTTAGAAACAGAAAAACATCATTTTTTCTGTTTGATTTTTTTTGTTATGTTTCACCTATTTATGAAATAAAAATTAAAATTTATATCTACTTTTGTTCCCAGAAAAAGGAATGGAGAAATACCTAGGGCCCATTTGATTTTGTTTCCGTCGTTTTTGTGTTTAGAAATAGTAGAAACGGTTTCTCCCGTTTCTATTCCAAGAAATAATTTTTTTACCTCAAAAAGGTGTTTGATTTTTCTGTTTTAAGAAACGATTTCTTATGCATGTATCATTAATTACAGTTATGCCATTAGAATTTTGACAAAAGGGAAGACATCATATATGATTAAAATGAAAAACCCAATGTGATAGAGATTCAATAGGGAATATCTTTTTAAATGTCACATAAGTAAATAGAACATAGAGTTTTCTATTACGTAACATGTACTCTAACAACTAACATAAAATCATTAATGGTAGCAACTAACATATAGTCAGTAAAATCAAAACATCAAGGTCCATCAATTGGAATCATAGGCATTCCCTTCGATATAGCCATTTGATTTGCTATATTTATCCTAAACATTAACATCTGTCTTGCTCCTCTCTGACTTGTACTTGTAGTTGCAGCAATGAAATCTTGATGATTAGGAGGATTTAGTTGATCAATTACATTTTGTTCACAGCCATATTCATCAAAAGGATCATCTTTAATAGCTTGTTCTTTGGTGTAGTTGTGAAGCCCACAACATGCAACTACGATGCTGGTTTGGTCCTCTATACGATAACCTTTCATTTTTTGTAAGATTTGGAATCTATTTTTCAATACACCAAAGGTTCTTTGAATAACATTCCGTAAGGAGGAATGTTTGTGGTTGAACAACTCCTTCGGCGTTCTTGCACCTCTTCTCTCCCCACTAAAATCTGGTAGGTGATACCTTTCTCCTCGAAAGGGTGTCAAATACCCAAGTTGACTTGAGTAACCTGAGTCCACAACATAATACTTGCCTTCCAGTATTATGGATAGCGTTTATACAAGTGAGTATATTAGTCTAAAAAGACACTTAACATACAAGTGATTTGTTTGTTGTGAATTACCTGGAGGAGGATGAGGAAAACCTAAGGTAGCATTTGATCTCGTTTCTTCAAAAACCCGAGCATCATGTGCACTACCTTCCTAGCCCGCATACACAAATGTGAAACACATGTTGAACGAACAAGCACACATAACATTTTGTGTGATCAATGCCTTCTTATTTCTGTATCGGGTTTACTCTGATTTGGGTACTATGGCACTAATATGAGTTCCATCAATAACACCAATGCAATTCTAAATGAAACACAATGTGGATATCTGTTAGAATTCATTCATTAACTAGTAATTGATAATATTTGCACTTAGCATAAATCATAAAAGGTTACCTAGAAGAAAGGGCTAAACTTTGAGATATGTTGAATCTCTAAGGGGACCACATCAAAATTAGGTGGTCTGATTGTTTCATTTGCTAGTTGAACCATAGCGTGCAACACTTTTTGAAATATAGCACTAATTGTCTGTCCAGATCGTTGAAATTTCTTTGCAACCTGTCTAGTACTGCTTCCATGCACTACTATTACAATAAAAATTGCAAGTTGTTCATCTACCCGTATATGACAACTATCATCTAACCATCCTCTATGTATCATCATATCATATAGATTGAGGAAGACATGTCTCTCAACTCTAAATTTAATGTAACATAGATTTGAATGCCCATTCAATGTCTCTGTGACCATGACAGCTCCTATGTAGTTACTATCCATACATGGTTCTCTAATCCGAAGGTAATCTAAAAACATTTAGAATGTATATAGGATGATATCATTATCACTGGATGAATCATCTTCGAAATTGGTAGGATTCATTGCCATACCTGTATATAAATGAATATGAGTATCAAAATACTACATAGTAAGAACTGAAAAAATACATTCATCATTAAGGCAAAAACAAATATCTATGTCATCCTTAAAAAATCATGTAAACAAATCAATATATGGAAGAAACTCCCATATCCTATTTTTAAATCAAATCATCCATCAAAATCAATCAAACAAACAAATATCCATATCATCCTCAAATAAACTCTCATATCCTACTTTTAAATCAAAATATCCATCAAAATCAACAAGCAAAGAAATATCCATGTCATCCTCAAAGAAATTCCCCTATCCTACTTTTAAATCAAATCATCCATCAAAATCAAACAAACAAATATCCATGTCATCCTCAAATTTAAAAAGATACCTAATGTTTTCAAGAAACTCCCAAATCCTACTTCAATGCTCTAATCATCCACATCCTTTTTTCAGCAACAACTTCTACAAATGATATTCTCCAAGCAGCACTCTTGTGTATCTTTTGTTGAGCCTTCACCCACATCCTTTCTGTTAACTCTGTCATGTTGTCCAACAATACCTGACATGCTTTAATGCTGTACATTCCATCCACTAGATTATTGACAGTTGGAAGAACTGTTCTGGAAGTGGGAGTACCACTACTCCCCCGTTTCATTTTCCAGGCCACATATAAGTTGAAGTCATGTGCAGAATTGGTAATGACTTTTATGGTACTCTTCTTCCTTCGGTCTGTGGGAATTCTATCACGCTTTCGCTTTGTTATAGAACGACTAACCACTTCGTCAACAACTGTAGGCTCTATATCATCCAGACCTACTACGTCTTCAGGGGAATCATGTGTATCATTCTCATCCTCACAATCAGCAATATGCTGAGATACTCCTCTATCTCCTCGAGCACTTGAGTTTGAGGAAACCTCTAACAACTCTGGCCACCATGGAAATCCACTCTTTCGGACTTTGGTCCAATTTGGATTTGCCTATAATCCAAAATAATCGATATTATACACTGTTGGGAAAAAAAAATAAGTTTTTATCCATTGACTATTGCTTCAAGGAATGGATTACCTTTATAGCATTTTCCCAAACAGAATCTGCAGCTATAGCAGTCCAGGTATTTGAATCCCATCCAAATCCCATAGTTTCGAGCAACCTCCTGAAACTATTATAGTCATCTCGTAGCTTATTCATCTTATTACGCAACTGCTCTTTTCGAAATAGACGTTGGAAAGTTGCTTCTAGTCCTGCTTTAATATTATTCCACCCAACCTTATTGAATGTGGAGTTGGACTTCTGACCATTCCTTACATTATCAATCATTAAGTTGATGAATTTGTTCAATTCAGAAGCATTCCAAAAGATTGTGGTTGTGGTTGTGGTTGTGGTTGGAGCAGGAGTAGGGTTTCCACTATATGGCATATTGTCTACATAAAGGAAACATTAATCATGTTAAAGTTAAGAATCATCAGTTCACAATCGGATATGCATATTAAACATTCACAGACTGGCATTCAATAAAAGAAAACTACACATTCCAAAAGATTGTGGTTGTGGTTGTGGTTGTGGTTGTGGTTGGAGCAGGAGTAGGGTTTCCACTATATGACATATTGTCTACATAAAGGAAACATTAATCATATTAAAGTTAAGAATCATTAGTTCACAATCGGATATGCATATTAAATATTCACAGACTGGCATTCAATAAAAGATAACTACTACAAAATAACTCACCAAAATAGGTGAATTCACAATAATAGAAAGTATAATCTTAACATGGAGTCAAGGACGTGACAAACAAATCAACATAACCAACAAATTAAATAGTTTATATACATGAACCTCATTTCTTTCCTCTATTATATATTTTCCTTGGACTCCTTCCCTTTTCTCCTTTTAGTTTTATGGATTTATTATTTTCAAGAAAAGCATCTATGTGCACCAGCATCATATGCGGGCCATAGAGTTTTTCTCTACATTATGGCTTTTTGATGGACTTCAAAGCCATTTTTGGTCTCAAATAATTGTTTTCTTTCAAACCCATCTTTGGTCTCAAATCCTTGTTTTTTTTTTCCTTGGAGGAGAAGCTGAACTAAATTGTTAAAGCAACTTCAAGTCAATTTTCAAATTGTACTTGATTTCAAATCCTTGGAGGAGAAGCTGAACTAAATTAAAGCAACTTTAGGTTGATTTCAAATTGGACTCAGTGAATCCTACTTAACAATCACTTCTCCTTTCGATTTCCTTTGTCCACTAGGGTGTCAGTAAATCTTTAACATTCTCAGTGCTGCCCATTCAGGTAAGTAAACAACAATGGACTCATGTGGTTGAACCAGTAGTTAGAACAAGTGAGATACATTTTAAAGAGTGAAGGTAGCTGTGAGGCTCAGAATATAAAGAAGTTCATCTCTTTGGCAACCACCCCATCCCCAAACAACCAAAAAAAAAAAAAACCTCCCCACTCCTTGAAATGAATATTTGAGATTTTTTTTTCCAGCCCCCTTCCCCCCAAAGGAGAAGGATAATGGATGAATACGGGGATCATAACAGAAAACAAATGACTTCTCTAGGCATTAGAAATATGGCAATGGCAGTGATTTCTATCTATTTTTGTAGATCATCTGCACCCTCATTTAAATCTAGAATATTGCCACCTATTATTAGAATAACCATCTAATATCAAGAATCTTCTGGCCTCTTCAGAAAACATAATGGTTGAATTGTTAAGACTTCAAAATATTTTAGAGGGGGAACGGGGATAGGGACTTGCTTTAGAGCTTATGGACCCTTTTCACCAGCCAAACAGGAGCTTCAAATTTGCAAAACAAAAAGCTCACAATCTCTCGATTTGTTGTGAGGTTCAAAACTCGTTTACTAATCCTAAGGAAACTGCACTGCATGCACAGATTGAGACTCCATAAATGTTAAACTGCAACAGACTTGGATCACTGAGTACTACGATTTTATACTTACCCGAAACCATAAGAATCCCCATTGCTCAAATAAAACATCAAAAACATCAAAGAGTTGGAAGAAATGAACTTTGTAAACTATAATCAACTAAATAAAATAAAATAGAATTAAAAAGAGATAAAAGTTAGAATTGAAGGGGCATAAGCAAACCGCATAATTAATAAATTCAACACAAAATACCCAATTACCTACTTTCTAAGACCACAAAGAGCACCAGAACTAAATATCAAGTAACCCACCAACCATTACAATCTATAAATTGATCCAGAGACATTATAGTAATAATAATATTTAGGAAGAAAAGAAAACCTTTAATATCTCAACCAACAAAGAATTAGGGAAGAACAACAACAGCATCAACAATGGCAACAACAAACAGAAAACTTAAATCCATCAGAGATCAACAAGACAACCCCCATATCCACACAGATTAGCAGGAATCAAAAATTAGGGCCAGAGATTACGCATCAGAGATCAACAAGACAACCCCCAAATCCCCACGTTACAGAGATTAAATCAGATCTATGAATTAGAGCTTGAAATGATACCTGAGCTTGACGATCGTACTTGTCGTTGTAACTCTCTGTTGCTTGACGAGAGAGAGAGAGAGAGAGAGAGAGAGAGTAGAGAACGTTGACCTTCGTAAGAGAGCAGAGAATGCTGAGCTTCGAGAGAGAGCAGAGATGGTCGTCGGAGCTTCATGAGAGAGCAGAGATGGTCATCGGAGCTTCTCGAGAGAGCAGAGACGGTCACTGAGCTTTATGGAGAGTTGTAGCTTGTGGAGAGCTACAGGGAGATGGGAGAGGGTAGCGCGTCGGGACTCGGGATTTCACGATTTTTCCCCCTCACCTTGTTTCAAGAAACAAAAAAGTAACTAATAGGGTATTTCTCCATTCCTGTTTCTGTGAGAAAAAAGTAGATATAAATTTTAATTTTTATTTCATAAATAGGTGAAACAAAACAAAAAAAATCAAACAGAAAAAATGATGTTTTTTCTATTTCTGAGCACAGAAAAATGGAAAAACCATTTCTATAGACAAAATCAAATGGCCCCTATTAGTTACTTTTTTGTTTCTTGAAACAAGGTGAGGGGGAAAATCATGAAATCCCGAGTCCCGACGCCCTACCCTCTCCTATCTCCCTACAACTCTCCACAAGTTGCAACTCTCCATGAAGCTCGGAGACTGTCTCTGCTCTCTCGTGAAGCTCCGGCGACCATCTCTGCTCTCTCGCGAAGCTTCGGCAACCGTCTCTACTTTTTCTTGAAGCTCAGCCATCTCTGTTCTCTCGTGAAGCTCCGACGACCGTCTCTGCTCTCTCTTGAAGCTCAGCATTCTCTGCTCTCTTGCCAAGGTCGATGTTCTCTGCTCTCTCTCTCTCTCTCTCTCATAAAGCAACGGAGAGTTGCAACGACAAGTACGATCGTCAAGCTCAAGTATCATTTCAAGCTCTAATTCATAGATCTGATTTAATCTCTGTAACGTGGGGATTTGGGGGTTGTCTTGTTGATCTCTGATGGGTAATCTATGGCGTTAATTTCTGATTCCTGCTAAACTGTGTGGATTTGGGGGTTGTCTTGTTGATCTCTAATGGATTTAAGTTCTCTATTTGCTGCTGTCATTGCTGATGCTGTTGCTGTTCTTCCCTAATTCTTCATTGGTCGAGATATTGAAGGTTTTCTTTTCTTCTTGAATATTATTATTACTATAATGTCTCTGGATCAATTTGTAGATTGTAATGGTTGGTGGGTTACTTGATATTTAGTTCTGGTGCTCTCTGTGGTCTTAGAAAGTAGGTAATTGAGTATTTTGTGTTGAATTTAATGATTATGCGGTTTGCTTACGCCCCCTTCAATTCTAACTTTTATCTCTTTTTAATTCTATTTTATTTTATTTAGTTGATTATAATTTACAAATTTCATTTCTTCCAACTCTTTGATGTTTTTGATGTTTCATTTGAGCAATGGGAATTCTTATGGTTTTGGGTAAGTACGAAATCGTAGTACTCAATGATCCAAGTCTGTTGCAGTTTAACATTTATGGAGTCTCAATATGTGCATGCAGTGAAGTTTCCTTAGGATTAGTAAATGAGTTTTGAACCTCGCAACAAATCGAGAGATTGTGAGTTTTTTGTTCTGCAAATTTGAAGCTCCTGTTTGGCTGGTGAAAAGGGTCCATAAGTTGCAAAGCAAGTCCTTATCCCCGTTCCCCCTCCAAAATATTTTGAAGTCTTAACAATTCTACCATTACTTTTTCTGAAGAGGCCAGAAGATTCTTGAAATTAGATGGTTATTCTGATAATAGGTGGCGATATTTTAAATTTAAATGAGGGTGCAGATGATCTACAGAAATAGACAGAAATCGCTACCGTTGCCAAATTTCTAATGTCTGGATAAGTCATTTGTTTTCTATTATGATCCCCGTATGAATACATTATCCTTCTCTCCTTTGGAGGGAAGGGGGCTGGAAAAAAATCTCAAATATTCATTTCAAGGAGTGGGGAGGTTTTTTTTTTTTTTTTTGGTTGTTTGCGGAGGGGTTGGTTGCCAAAGAGATGAACTTCTTTGTATTCTGAGCCTCACAGCTACGGGATTTGGATGGGATTCAAATACCAGGACTGCTACAGCTACACATTCTGTTTGGGAAAATGCTATAAAGGTAATCCATTCCTTGAAGCAATAGTCAATGGATAAATACTTTTTTTTTTAAACAGTGTATTATATCGATTATTTTGGATTATAGGCAAATCCAAATTGGACCAAATTCCGAAAGAGTGGACTTCCATGGTGGCAAGAGTTGTTAGAGGTCTTCTCAAACTCAAGTGCTCGAGGAGATAGAGGAGTATCTCAGCATACTGTTGATGAATGCATTTTTTATGTTCTTACTATGAAGTATTTTGATACTCGTATTCATTTATATACAGGTATGGCAATGAATCCTATTAATTTCGAAGATGATTCATCCAATGATGATAACATCATCCTATATACATTCCAAACGTTTTTAGATTACCTTCGGATTAGAGAACCATGTATGGGTAGTAACTACATAGGAGTTGTCATGGTCGCAGAGACATTGAATGGGCATTCAAATCTATGTTATATTAAATTTAGAGTTGAGAGACATGTCTTCCTCAATCTACATGATATGATGATAAATAGAGGATGGTTAGATGATAGTTGTCATATATGGGAAGATGAACAACTTGCAATTTTTATTGTAATAGTAGCGCGTGGAAGCAGTATTAGACAGGTTGCAAAGAAATTTCAACGATCTGGATAGACAATTAGTGCTGTATTTCAAAAAGTGTTGCACGCTATGGTTCAACTAATGAACAAAACAATCAGGCCCCCTAATTTTGATGTGGTCCCCTCAGAGATTCAAATAACCCAAAGTTTAGCCCTTTCTTCCAGGTAACCTTTTATGATTTATGCTAAGTGCAAATATTATCAATTACTAGTTAATGAATGAATTCTTACAGATATCCATATTGTGTTTCATTTAGGATTGCATTGGTGCTATTGATGGAACTCATATTAGTGCCATAGTACCCAGATCAGAGCCAACCCGATACAGAAATCGGAAGGCATTAATCACACAAAATGTTATGTGTGCTTGTTCATTTGACATGCATTTGACATTTGTGTACGCGGGCTGGGAAGGTAGTGCACATGATGCTCGGGTTTTTGATGAGGCAAGATCAAATGCTACCTTAGGTTTTCCTCATCCTCCTTCAGGTAGTTCACAACAAACAAATCACTTGTATATTAAGTGTCTTTTTAGATTAATATACTCACTTGTATAAACGTTATCCATAATACTTGAAGGCAAGTATTATGTTGTGGACTCAAGTTACGCAAGTCAACTTAGGTATTTGACACCCTTTTGAGGAGAAAGGTATCACCTACCAGATTTTAGTGGGGAGAGAAGGGATGCAAGAACGCCGAAGGAGTTGTTCAACCACAAACATTCCTTCTTACGGAATTTTATTGAAAGAACCTTTGGTGTATTGAAAAATAGATTCCAAATCTTACAAAAAATGAAGGGTTATCGTATAGAGGACCAAGCCAGCATCGTAGTTGCATGTTGTGGGCTTCACAACTACATCAAAGAACAAGCTATTAAAGATGATCTTTTTGATGAATATGGTTGTGAACAGAATGTAATTGATCAACTAAATCCTCCTAATCATCAAGACTTCATTGCTCCAACTACAAGTACAAGTCAGAGAGGAGCAAGACAGATGTCAATGTTTAAGATAAATATAGCAAATCAATTGGCTATATCGAAGGGAATGCCTATGATTCCAATTGATGGACCTTGATGTTTTGATTTTACTGACTTTATGTTAGTTGCTACCATTAATGATTTTATGTTAGTTGTTAGAGTATATGTTACGTAATAGAAAACTCTATGTTCTATTT